>NC_041348.1:11226524-11416524 GCF_004354835.1 Perca flavescens
TCTTTTTTTATCGAAGCTATTAGCACCAGCTAATGCTAGCTAAAGTTAGCTGAGCTGAAATTGTAGCTATGTCGATAGCTAGATAAACATTTGGCATTAGCTAGCTAGCTTAGCAGTACGCAGCCATGGTCAACAACACGAGTTTATCAACGGGTTGTTTGTGGTGTGTTAGCTAGCTATATGCCTCAGTTTGGTCCTTGAAAATGGTAACAGCGTGTTATGTGAAGCCTGACTATTAGCTAGCTGGCTAACGGTAGCATTTGTAGCACTTTAAGTATAGGTAACGTTATTCGGTGCCACTATAGGCTAACGCTAGCCATGGTTTGACGTTACAGCTGCCGCTAAGCTACTGTACAAACAATGAGACTTAAACGTGTAACATTTTGTGTCCAGCTTTTTACCGGCGCCGACCCAGCTGTCTCAGGACCAGCTGGAGTCGGAGGAGAGGCTCCGGGCCCAGACGGCCTACTCCACCGCCCTGGTTTCGTCCCGCAGGGAGCCCCCTCCTTATGGACACAGAAAAGCCTGGGTGCCTCGCTCACTTGAGGTAAATAAGCTTATTTACTCACTAGTTAAACACTTATCACAAACATGATTAAAACAGATTTTTGTTTAGTGGTGGTTGGGGGTATTTCTTGTCTGATGTATCACAGCTGGATGGCATACTAAATGTAGAGGAGTATCTGCCATAGTGCTATATAAAACTAATCAACACCACGTCACTCTTCTCATTGCTGTACATGTTTTTGTTTCTGTAGGACTTTGGAGATGGAGGAGCTTTCCCAGAGATCCACGTGGCCCAGTTTCCTCTGGAGATGGGTAGGAAGAAGAAGACCTCCAATGCCCTGGCGGTGCAGGTGGATGCAGAAGGAAAGATCAAATATGATGCCATCGCCCGACAGGGACAGGGCAAGGATAAGGTATACAGGCAATTGAAAAATATCTATAGTATCCGTCTATAACTTGAAAAATATCAACTGTAGATTAAATTACAACTGTAGTCTAATTTTCTCGAAAGATGGTAGTTTAGGTCAAAATGACAAGAGTAGACACTCATTAAGATGAAATACACCTGCACAGTGCACACATCTTTTTATTCATTGTACATATTATGAAGGTTGCTCACAGATCTCAGTCATAGTTGGTATCATACAACACTTGCCAGTGAGTCTAGGCCTGACAAAATCCTGCTTTGATTATTGCAAGAGTTGCAATGCTATTCTTAGTATTACCTACGCTGAATACCATAAGACAAAATCAATCATAAATACACATTTTTAATATGTCCCCTTTGAGTTACAGAATACGCACACCACAGTATGATACACATTGTCAAAACAATCCATTGCCAGGGTGCATGTCATTTTCTGATGTGGTTACAAAAAGGGTCTTAGTTGGCTTCATGAGTTAGTTGTTTCTAAGCATTTCTCATCCTTCATTGTTGCAGGTGATCTTCAGTAAGTACACAGACCTTCTTCCAAAGGAAGTTCTGAATGAAGACACGCCAGAACTACAGAAGCCTGATGAGGAGGCCGTAAAAGAGGTAAGCCAGCTGCAATGGGAATGTTTGGAAAAGTGAGTTACACGCAGGGTGCCATTAGATCAAGTTATTCATGGAACTGTAGATTAGAACACTTAAGGTCATAGAATATTCTTTACACCATTTACCCAAGGAGAGCAGTCAGCGTTTTAAACCATTGGTTACTGTGTGATTTAAAAAAACAACCTTTTATTTAGTTTGTACTTTACTGAGTTAGAATTGGTCATTGTCTTCGTAGCTGACAGAGAAGACCCGCAGTGCCCTGGACAAGGCGGTGTCTCAAAAGATTGCTGCTGCCATGCCTGTAAGAGCTGCAGACAAACAAGCTCCTGCACAGTACATCAGGTATGTATTGTACAACATTTCAGAGCACAAAAATTAAATAGTGAGAGTAGGATTGTTGTTTAGGCTGTGCTTTCATCTAATGCATTGACATCATGTGGGATATAAGGTAGTGATGACATTCAACATTATGAACACAAACACTTAAGTACATACTAGTAAATCAAAATTGTCTTAATCTCCTGTGTTTGTGCATGTGGCTGGTGAAGTTAGGTTTTATGTATTTCTTCCTTGTTGTCTCTCCCCAAGATACACCCCGTCCCAGCAGGGAGTGGCTTTTAACTCCGGGGCCAAACAGAGGGTGATCCGCATGGTGGAAATGCAGAAAGATCCGATGGAACCTCCACGTTTCAAGTAAGTAAATATGTGTCCAACGCAGCAACTTGAATTTCTTTTAATTTCTTCATCATGTGTTCTTCAGTTTGAAGAGTTCCCATTAGTAGTTTTTAAAGGTGTACTTTTCCATCGGAATTGAACATTAAGTAATAGCCAAAGGGAATCTAAGTGAGAATTAAGCACTTAAAAGTAGGGGTGCACCGATCCAATATTAGGATCGGATATCGGCCCCGATATTGCAAAAATAGCTGGATCGGTGGATCGGAAGATCCAGTTTTTTTTTTTTTTTAACTCAGTCGCAGCACCGGGCCCCTGTTAACTGTGTACCCTTCTCACTCATGGAAGTAACTTTCTAACACAACAATTAATAACCCACAACTAAGTCTCTTAAAAGATAAAACACCAAAGCATATAACAATTTGAGACTTCAACAGTTTCTAACACTAATAATTTTACATTTACAAATGTAGCTACACCGCCGAATGGCATTCTGGTTAACACTACAGCTGCTAGCCTAGCTAGCTAGCCAGGTAGCATAACAGTCTGTTAAGCTGGGAGAAGCTACGGTCGCTACTGCACAAGAACTGAGAAGAAAGTTAGTTAGGATGAAGAAAAGACCAGAGATACACCAGAACAACGTGTACTCAAGAGAGGAGCCGTCTGTTGTTCCCAAGTTTTTTCTTTCTAACAAATCTGACGTAATTTAGCCACTGTTGTTGCCTGTCACTCTAACGTTACTCGGCCGTGCTAACATTACTGTGCTAAATATATGTCAGTGTTAAAGACCTGTCACTTCAAGCATGCAGCGGAGCAACGTTATAAACGCAATCCACCTCCGGTCCCGCTACAGACCGCTGAGAAAGACTGGTTCAGAGCAATGACTAAAACTCTGGATTTAAGATGTCTCGCCTCGCTGAAATACGTCCACCAACCTACTAACGTTATTCAAACAGCGAAGGAGGCTGACAGCGGAGCTACGTTCAGTCCCCCACTACAACCACACTACAACTTAACTTATCTGTGGCCAAGGTAGTGGTTAAAGTACTAGCTTACAACTATTTTGTTTTGAAAGGGAAACAGTGTTAAAAGTTGTTTGTATGTGTAGGCTATTCATTCGATTTGAGTTTATTTTACTACTTTGCAGTTTGCACAATACAAATAGTTTAGCTTCTGTAACTGTTTCATGGATTCCCCTTCATATAACATTATTGTATAATGTCGTGGAGCCAAGCAAACCCTTAATCAAAGCTTTTAGTAAACATGATGACATTAACATGTGTTTGTGATATTCTATGTACTCCTGACAGTAGAATAAGCCATTATAAATCTATATAAAGGTGGCCCATTATTGATGGCCCATTATTATGTATTTAAATTTATTTTAAGAGGTTTGATTACATTATATTTTCGATTTGAATGCACAGTTGTTTTTTAAATAACAAATAAATAAGAATTCAATACATTACATCATCACATGTTATTTTGTCTTAGTTAGGAAAGTAATGTTTTAGTAATGTTAGGAAGGTCTGGTGCCTTTAGTGTCTTCCACATGGTGGAAGGAAGGTATGATGTGGAAGGTATACAGTTTAATATTAATTCTGCAACGGTATCGGATCGGTATCGGGTATCGACAGATACACAAAGCCCTGGCATCGGTATCGGGACTGAAAAAGTCGGATTGGTACATCCCTACTTAAAAGCCGGATCATACTCAAAAGTTATATTTAGATATCCAAAGTCCATGATAAATATCTTGCTTTTTTTTTTTACCAAAATCTCAAATGAAACTTGACAGTTACAAGGTCATTTGTTGCAACTATCCTTTAGACCCTCAGTCTGACAAAAATGATGAAGAAATGTAATTGGTGTAATTGTATGTTTCAGGATCAACAAGAAGATTCCTCGAGGACCTCCTTCTCCCCCAGCGCCTGTTATGCATTCCCCAAGCAGAAAGGTACAGTTGTCTGAAATGTTAGAAACATTGTGCTTTTCAGTACTTTGATGCTATATTGAAACATCCAAATGAAATTCCCTTGCATTGTCCAAAAGCTGTTGTGTTTAACAGAATCTCTCCCTTTGCTGTAGATGACCGTTAAGGAGCAGCAGGAGTGGAAGATTCCTCCATGCATCTCCAACTGGAAAAACGCTAAGGTATTGTGACACCAGAATTAATTTGAACACTTGCGCTTTTTTGTAAATGTCAAATATATTGTGAGTGGGTCCTGCAGGCATGTTTTGTTTTCCAGGCTTATTGTTTTAGTATTACATTGCATAAATATTAGATTTTTAGGACTCCAGATGCATAACACTCACGACTAAAACTGTGTCTCTACGTCGACAAGCATGAATTGATGTAGAAACAACCTTAAACATCTGTTTGCATATTCATACCTGTGTCTGCTCTACTACTCACCTGTCAATGAGAAATGGGCAAAGAGTGCAATTTTACAGACTGTGTCACATCGGCAAGGTTCTCCAACAGTGCCACAGGGCTATATGTAGCATCCATTACACTGATTCATTACACATTTCTGCAAACCATCATCTGAGTTATCTCAATCCTCATAGTTATTAAACCGTAGTAACAACCGCTTATCTCACATTTAGCGGGTATAAGACATTGACTGACAGGAGCGTCATGCTTACCAAACGTAACTGGCGCACAACAGCGCAATGCACTAGGCTCACGTTCTGATCAAATAGGACTCAAGCTTCAGTTACTCTATTGCCTATTTCTTGCCTCAAATGTTTTCAGAATCACATTTTAGTGTACGGTTTATTTGAGAACGTTTGTGACCAGCCTGCTTTAAAACTGACCAAGCAACTTGCATGTTTTGCAATCACGTTGCTCTGATAGGTTGTAGGTCTGTACAATTGCAACAAAAATGACATACATACTTGATATCAAACTAAACAATTTACGATTCAAAACCATACCCCTATTACCCGTGCACCCTTCATACAAAATTGAAAGTGCATATTTGCATATCAATACTTGTGTCTGCTCTACTGCTCACCTGTCAAAGAGTCTTTACGGTACCATAAGGTTTTTACACACGGCTGTGGCTATCTGTAGCATCCGTAACGCTAATTCATCACACATTTCTGCAAACCATCATCGCAGTAATTTCAGTCCTTATAGTTAATAACCATCAGGGCCCAGTTGTTCAAAAAAGTTTAATCTGGATCAGAATGAACCAGATCTGGAAATCTCATGTTTTGCTATCCATGATCAAGTAATCCATATTTTGTGCCAGGAAAAAAAGGTCCAAAAAAGGATAATGGGGTGATGATGGCTGAAATGTAAATACTAAAAACAAATGTTGGTCAACTTCAGTTTCCTCCTTATCCTATCACCCACAGCTATCGCAGTTAAAACAATGTGTACACCTCGTCTGAAGTATGTGTGAGGTGCACAATTTCTCACTGCATATTCTTCCTTTTTATATACAGTGAGGAAAATAAGTATTTGAACACCCTGCTATTTTGCAAGTTCTCCCACTTAGAAATCATGGAGGGGTCTGAAATTGTCATCGTAGGTGCATGTCCACTGTGAGAGACATAATCTAAAAAAAAAAAAAATCCAGAAATCACAATATATGATTTTTTTAACTATTTATTTGTATGATACAGCTGCAAATAAGTATTTGAACACCTGTCTATCAGCTAGAATTCTGACCCTCAAAGGCCTGTTAGTCTGCCTTTAAAATGTCCACCTCCACTCCATTTATTATCCTAAATTAGATGCACCTGTTTGAGGTTGTTAGCTGCATAAAGACACCTGTCCACCCCATACAATCAGTAAGAATCCAACGACTAACATGGCCAAGACCAAAGAGCTGTCCAAAGACACTAGAGACAAAATTGTACACCTCCACAAGGCTGGAAAGGGCTACAGGGAAATTGCCAAGCAGCTTGGTGAAAAAAGGTCCACTGTTGGAGCAATCATTAGAAAATGGAAGAAGCTAAACATGACTGTCAATCTCCCTCGGACTGGGTTCCATGCAAGATCTCACCTCGTGGTGTCTCAATGATCCTAAGAAAGGTGAGAAATCAGCTCAGAACTACACGGGAGGAGCTGGTCAATGACCTGAAAAGAGCTGGGACCACCGTTTCCAAGGTTACTGTTGGTAATACACTAAGACGTCATGGTTTGAAATCATGCATGGCACGGGAGGTTCCCCTGCTTAAACCAGCACATGTCAAGGCCCGTCTTAAGTTTGCCAATGACCATCTGGATGATCCAGAGGAGTCATGGGAGAAAGTCATGTGGTCAGATGAGACCAAAATAGAACTTTTTGGTCATAATTCCACTAACCGTGTTTGGAGGAAGAAGAATGATGAGTACCATCCCAAGAACACCATCCCTACTGTGAAGCATGGGGGTGGTAGCATCATGCTTTGGGGGTGTTTTTCTGCACATGGGACAGGGCGACTGCACTGTATTAAGGAGAGGATGACCGGGGCCATGTATTGCAGGATTTTGGGGAACAACCTCCTTCCCTCAGTTAGAGCATTGAAGATTGGTCGAGGCCGGGTCTTCCAACATGACAATGACCTGAAGCATACAGCCAGGATAACCAAAGGAGTGGCTCTGTAAGAAGCATATCAAGGTTCTGCCGTGGCCTAGCCAGTCTCCAGACCTAAACCCAATAGAGAATCTTTGGAGGGAGCTCAAACTCTGTGTTTCTCAGCGACAGCCCAGAAACCTGACTGATCTAGAGAAGATCTGTGTGGAGGAGTGGGCCAAAATCCCTCCTGCAGTGTGTGCAAACCTGGTGAAAAACTACAGGAAACGTTTGACCTCTGTACTTGCAAACAAAGGCTACTGTACCAAATATTAATATTGATTTTCTCAGGTGTTCAAATACTTATTTGCAGCTGTATCGTATAGTTAAAAAAAATCATACATTGTGATTTCTGGATTTTTTTTTTTTTTTTTTTTGATTATGTCACTGACAGTGGACATGCAGCTACGATGACAATTTCAGACCCCTCCATGATTTCTAAGTGGGAGAACTTGCAAAATAGCAGGGTGTTCAAATACTTATTTTCCTCACTGTATTTACCAGTTTATGTGTGGGGAAAAGGCGTATGGATGGTTTTTGTGCATATGCATTGTTTATACTTCTGGCTCCAGATCTTGTCATGGTGATTCCATTTTAATTACCCTTTTTATTTTACTCTGCTCATTTCTTTCTGTCTGTGTGCCTGAAATCTTTCAGGGCTACACCATTCCTCTTGACAAACGTCTGGCTGCTGATGGTAGGGGGCTGCAAACTGTTCACATCAACGAAAACTTTGCAAAGCTGGCTGAGGCCCTCTACATCGCTGATAGAAAGGTACTCCACCATTGTCCCTGAGATATAGATATAGATAGATAGATAGATAGATATATAGATATATATATATATATCTGGTTCAGAATCGTTGCGTTGCCTAAAATATATACCTTTTTACCCATATTTTAATTACATAATGAAATACTGATTTCTTCCATAGGCCAGAGAGGCAGTGGAGATGAGAGCCCAGGTAGAGAAGAAGATGGCCCAGAAGGAGAAGGAAAAGAAGGAGGAGAAACTGAGGGAACTGGCCCAAATGGCTCGAGACCGCAGGGCAGGGATCAAAAGTCATGGGGACAAAGGTGGGTCCTAAAGATAAGGGCCAAAATTGTATTTAGAATATTTTGTCGGTTTCTTATTTTTAGGCCTATGTTTGTGGTTTTCTGAGTGAGTGGAGCAGACTCTGTTGTCAGTGCTGTTGCCAGTTCCAAATCTGGAACACCAGTGGCATAAGTGATGACAACATTTTTCATCCTGCCAGTGTTGACAGGACCAGTAAGCTGTGAAATGATGTTTGCGCTTCCTTGCTTATAATTCACATATATCTTGAGAAGAGAAATCAGTGCTGCATGTCCTGTTTTTGTGCATGCTTTTTGAATTTAGATACATCGAATCAGAATGCAAAGTCTGAGTTTACAATTTGTTTATAAATTCCAAAATCTGTCAGCTGTGGATATATATATATATATATATATATATATATATATATATATATATATATATATATATATATATATATATATATATATATACATATATATACACACATATATATATACACACATATATATATATATATATATATATATATATATATATATATATATATATATATATATATATATATATATATATATATATATATATATATATATATATATATATATATATATATATATATATATATATATATATATATATATATATATATATATATATATATATATATATATATATATATATATATATATATATATATATATATATATATATTTTTTTTTTTTTTTGCAAGTTTCCTGACCACTGGCATGTTTCTCTTGGCCTAATCTTCCCTCTCCTGTGTATCTCCTGCATTGCATTTCTTCCATTCCTATAACATCAATTTTTTCCATTAACCCTTACTTTACCTCCAACATACTTTCACTCTTTCTCACCTGTCATTTCTCTCCTTCTCTATCTTTCTTTTCACCTCTGCTTTTCTATTGCACAATTTCATATCTGTCTCCCACTCCTTTCATCGTGTGGTTTTAAGTCTTTTTTTTTTTTTTTTTTTTTAAATGTTTATTTTTTTTTTTTTTTTTTGCACCCCATTCTCTCATCTTTCCATCCGTCCATCTCCCCCCTGTCTCACACAGCAGGTGGCGAGGACACCGAGGTCAGGGAGCGTGACGAGATCCGTCATGACAGAAGGAAAGAGAGACAGCACGACAGGAACATTTCCAGGGCTGCTCCTGATAAGAGGTGCTGGACACGCACTTTAAACACACTGCATGTGAACTCATTCCCCACCTTCTCCTTATACATACACACACCGATGCACTGCTGAATCATTCATGGGGCCAGCAGTAATACGGAACAAACGCAGCAGGATCCAACAGAGTACTTACGTAGTAGTCCTTGTCCGCAATGATCCACAGACTGTGTATGTATTCGCTGTCGGCTTGTCATTTGATTTGAATTTTGGGTCCCTGGAGGAGTGGAGGAAGTGAAATTCAGAGGAGAGCTCATTACAATCACAATTCCAGCTGTCGAACAGCAGAAACCTAGTTCTCTTAAAATTACCTTTGACTTAACTTTGAGATGGCGTTGCTGAAGGACAGTCAAGATGTTAAAGTCACCAAGAACTTTTTTTTTTATGATGTGCACATATTTCATTATAGATTAAAGCTTGTACATTTATGATTTTAGAAGTAACCTTATGGTTGTACACATGCAAATTTCAGCCAATGTCCTATTATTTATTTTTGAAATTACAGTTCCCCTCATGACTTCAGAGGTTTGATGCTACAGCACTAAAAGTATTAGGCTGGATACCAGACGAAAGCAAGTTTTATTTGCTCTGGCAGATATGTCTGCCCCCCCCCTCGTTCAGACAGATTTCTAGCCGGCCAGGCCCTGGGCGGATCAATCACAACCATTTATCTCACATATGGCGGGTTTAAGACGATGGCTGACAGAGGAGCGTCATGCTTACCAAACGTAGTTACCGAACGTAACTGGCGCACAACAGCGCAATGCACGAGTCTCACGAAACTGTCAAACGGCTTGATCAAATAGGAATCACAATTCAGTTACTGTATTGCCTATTTCTCGCCTCAAATGTTTTCAGAATCACATTTTGCTGTTTAGCTTCAATCTGAGAAAGTTTGTAACCAGGTTTCAAAACCGACCAAGCAACTTGCATGTGTCGCTCAGAGCTACGTTGTTTCGTTGCTCTGATTGGTTGTAGCTGTATTCAATTGCATCTAGAGCTGGGCGATCTGGTAAAAATCTAATATCACGATATTGTTGACCAAATACCTCAATATCGATATAGTAGGGTTGACAATTGGTGCTTACAAAAAATATTTATGCAATGAGATTTTTGATAAATAATCCTCATTAATGTGTATATAATAACTAAGTGGGTAAAGGCAAATAATAGAAAAGATAGAACAGTCTGCTAAGTTAAAAAAAATGACATCACTTTACTGTAATACAGCCATTAAAACCAGGGACGGATAACACTATATCCAAAATCTAAGACAATATCCAGTCTCATCATGATATTGATATAATATTGATATATTGCCCAGCCCTAATTGCATCCGGAGGCATTTTGGTCTGTGCCTGTTGATAACGTCCCATGGAAATGGAAAAATAACTGAGAAGTTTCATACTAATACGCGTTTGAGTTGCCAGGCTATAAAAATATCGCATTCTGGCGCCCAGATAGCTCAGTTGGTAGAGCGGGCGGCCATGTGTAGAGGTTTACACCTCGACGCAGCGGACCCGGGTTCGATTCCGACCTGCGGCCCTTTGCTGCATGTCATTCCCCCTCTCTCTCCCCTTTCACTTCTTCAGCTGTCCTGTCATTAAAGGCCTGAAATGCCCAAAAAAATAATCTTAAAAAAAAAAAAAAAATATCGCATTCTTTGTAGAAGTGTAATATTAATGAAAGTTGTTTTCTATATATATATATATATATATATATATATATATATATATATATATATATATATATATATATATATATATATATATATATATATATATCTCTATCCTATGTTTTTATGTTTGTGTGATTAGTTTTTGCCATGAATCTTTGCTAAATTTCAGACATTGTTCTCTTTTCCAGGTCGAAGCTGCAGAGAGATCAGGACAGGGACATTAGCGAGCTCATCGCTCTGGGCGTGCCCAACCCTCGTTCTGCCAGTGAGGCGCAGTATGACCAGCGACTCTTCAATCAGAGCAAGGTTAGAACATATCATACCTACTTTACTACATCAATATAGACTTAAATGATTTATGTTAACTGGACAAAAATATCAACATGTACAAGACTCATTACCCAGCTCTGCAACATGAGTAAACTTTCCAAAATAGAGTTACAGCATGTCAAAATGTACACTACCGGTCAAAAGTTTAGGGTCACTTAGAAATTTCCATTCCACTCCATTATAGACAGAATACCAGCTGAGATCAGTTGCATTGTTTTTTTTTTAACCAGGGCAGCAGTTTTCAGATTACATTATGTTCTTACATAATTGCAAAAGGGTTCTCCAATGTTTTCTCAGTTAGCCTTTTAAAATGATATCAGATTAGTAAACAGAATTGGAACATTGCCTTTGGAACATTGGATGAATGGTTGCTTATAATGGGCAATGTAGATATTGCATTAAAGATCAGCCACTTCTTTCTACAACAGTCGAGAACCCTTTTGCGATTATGTAAGCACATAATGTAATCTGAAAACTGCTGCCCTGATTAAAAAAACAATGCAACAGATCTCGGCTGGTATTCTGTCTATAATGGAGTGGAAAGGAAATTTCTAAGTGACACCAAACTTTAGATCGGTAGTGTAAGGTAAGAGAGACCTGGAATGGAGTTAAGGTCCCTCAAACATCTGTCCCAGTCGGCATAAAAAATGGCTGAGTTTCACCGTCGGTGTTGGCCGAAGTGGCACAGTCTCCAGTAGTTTGTGTTTTAGGGGACAGGAGGAAAGCCTCAGTTGCAGAACAATCTTGAGAGATTACTGTCTTTTCATAATATCTGAGTCATTTGAGTCCCAAATACAAGAAAGAATCATAATCCATGTGACAATTCTTTTTTTTCTTGAGTATGAACGGAAGCTAAAGCCAATTAGGAAATCACCTCAAAAGATGTAGATATTGCCTTGTTGTACATATATTATATATTTTCCTGAAAGTCCCTCTTTGTTTCTCCCTGTCTCTTCCAGGGTATGGATAGTGGTTTTGCCGGTGGTGAGGATGAGACGTACAACGTTTACGACCAGCCGTTCCGCGGCAACAGAGACATGGCTTCAAACATCTACCGCCCCAGCAAGAACATAGAGAAGGACGCCTACACAGATGACTTCGACACACTCATGCAGAACAGCAGGTACTATAGATTATTTACTTACTTTATTACTACTTCAATAACAAACTACAACATATTATACATTTATTTGACTAATTTGGCTATTCAAATATTTACAGTTGCTGTTCACTTTTTGTCATACATGACACTAAGGCTTCTTTGAATCACTACCTTGTGCATAATTGCATATTAATGGAGTGAATGTGATGTGAACAATTATAACTATGCTTTGTAATTAAGGTTAATAACTTTGTAGATGCTATAGCTGGGATTCCCCTATATATAAGAGTTCAGAGGACCTTTCCGCATGATACATATTAATAAGGAAAACACTTTTTCTTAAACTTTAACCCAATGATTTGCTTAACTGGCTGTTTGGACAGTGATTATCTCAGGACATCAGCCAAATGAAGACTCTTCTGTAAGAGCGAACAATTGATTAAAATAAAATATTTTTGTCTGGAATATGGCTACATATTGCCTTAAAAAAATGTGCAACCCATAGTGGATCCCAAATACCCTGGAAATCCCGAGTTCTTGCTATAGCACAATTTGAATTTGCTCAGTGAATCACTCTGAGTCTCATTGAGTAATGATGCTCATTAACTATGGCCTTGTAGCCGAGCTGTACCAATCACATCGGTGTATCTGATAGAGATACACCGAGGTGAGCTAAACAGATGACGAAGGTTTAATCTACCAGTTAGCTCCGCTGGTAACTAAGCGTATGGGTACGCTCTGGATACGTCACCCCGTGTATTGTTGTGATTGGTCGTAGTTAGGGTTGGGCGATGTCCCCTAAATTGGCAGTTGACGATGTTTACAGTAAAACATCGTCGGGGGGGGGGGGGAGGCGTAGCTCATATCTATTTATATAAATACTTTTTCTACTACTATGGGCCAACAGTTAACATAGAAACAATTATTTAGACATAGAAATTAGATATACATTTAAATGCCCTCTGTAAATGGTGCCCTGCTGGTAGGTTTTACAACTTGACTTACTTTCACTTAAGTACGGTGCAGTCAAATCAATCGGATGTCCGTATTCTGCGTAACGACAGTACAGTGGGACGTTTGCCTTCAACAGAGCGACCGCAATAACCATCATTACTGAGTTTAAATACATTATCGGTTATGTTTGCGCTAAATAACGCATTCATTAAACAGAAACATAACTCTTGCAGCGCACATGAACAGATGCGCAATATTAGCTCACACATAAAAGCATCACGATGGTGGCTATCCATCGTGATGTCGGCCAGCCATCATGATGGACAATGATATCATCCATCGGCACAACCCTAGTCGTAGTGTTATCCAATTGCATGCGGTGAGATTTTCAAATGCATGCTTGGTGCCGCCCCTCGAGTTGGGCCATTTTCATCACTCAATGCCAGACCCTTAATCTTTCAGATTTGGGTCTGGATTTCCAGGCTAGATCCCAAACATCTTGTTGGCCATTGCTGGTTTGAAAACACTTTTTTAAAATCAAATTTAGGACGGTTACATTTATCCGGCTACTTACATAACTGCTGAAGTGGTCACCTTCTCATTCATAATTGTATAAAAAAAATAACAATAAAAGCTTGACTCATTTTGAGGTCATTCATCTATTTTGAGGCACGAGGCAAGGAGGCACATGATGTCCCAGCAGGAGTCCTTGCCCTCGGGGCAGCCGCGCCACACTCCACTAACCGAGCATAGCCTGTCCCATATGTTTAGTCACCAGCTTGTCATTGTCCTCTAGGAATGTTTGCCTGGCTGTAGGGAGTTGCACTGTTGTGCAAAACATTGAAAATCTTTGATTTAAGCAAATTCCCTGAGACATACAAACATATGTTCCATGGAATAATCGGATATTCTGGATCCAGTCCTGTATTTTCTCATAGAAAATTAGAGCTACCTGCTAGCAGTTAGCTTTTAGGTTCAACACGTTGTCTTCTATCCTGCTTTGAGGATAACTGAAGACAAAAAACAAAGATTGTCAGTAAAAGAAACTATGACTTCGGTGCACGCATTAATAATCTTTTATTTATTTTTTGCTTTTCCTTGCAACAAACAGGTTTGTTCCAGACAAAGAGTTCTCAGGTGCCGACCACGGGCAGAGGCGGGAAGGTCCAGTCCAGTTTGAGGAGGATCCCTTCGGACTGGACAAGTTCTTGGAGGAGGCCAAGCAGCATGGCGGCTCCAAGAGGCCTTCCGCCAGCAGCCGCTCAAAGGACGACTACCACGACAAGAAACGCAGGAAGGAGTGAGAGTGGCCGGGCACAGACTCCACGTAGGGCAGCCGCTAGCTTGTTCCAGGATGGGGAGGTAGTCTGCACCCTCTCAAAGGCTGAGAGGTGTTTTGATATGCTCAAGTCTCTATCAGAAATGATCTGTCAGGTTTTCTTTCAGTTTGAGAGAAGGTGATAGATGTATTTTTTATTTGTTGTTTACTCTGCTCTATTCAGAATATGCTGAGGATTCAGTGTCATGCTTAATATGACATGAGTAAACACGTTCCATATATAGCGCAGGTGGTGCTAAACAAATGTTGTACATGTGAGATCAGCCTCTGCATCTGAAAATGTCTCTGTACACTGCAGCAAAGTCGTTTCAAATGTGGACAGGGAGGATTTGGCTCTGGAACGGTGTAGATGTTAGTTTTTCTTTCTTTTTCTTTTTTAAAACCTATATACAGAGTAAACTCAACAGAAACTCAGCAGGACCTGTTCATATTTACCCTTTTCTCATTTCTTCCCACATTCCCCCTCCTTTTGAGTTTTTGTTAACTGTGTTTATTTAAAGCCCCGGTGTATTTGTGAGCACAGTTAAAGCTCTTATTTGATGGCAGATATGTACAGCAATATAAACCTATCTGTAAGATGTGAAGCAAACCAGGTTTATAATTCTTGTACATTACAACCAATGAATAAATTTCATATAATCGTGTGTAATTTGGAAACCTCTGGGATTCTTATTGAGTAAACAATTTTCTATTTACAAAGTTGGAAATGAGATTCAATGTTTTCTCCCTGTCAGCGTTTTTCAGTCCGGTTTAGAGCTGCTTAATCTAAAGCTCCATTAGTTGTGTAATTATTATAGTTTTCTCGTAGTAATTTCCCTTATTTAAATCACTTCCCAAGTAATGCCCACCATTTACATAGATGATTAAATGCCCCAAATGTATTTAGAGAAGCCATCTATTACAAAGTGTGATTAGTGACATTTTTTTTGCCAGAAATGGGCTCTGAGATTTATGTGATGATTGGAACAAAACTGGTTCCATTAATTACAATTAATTATGATTCATGCAGTCTGACAGTTTTATTTTTCCGGGCTTCGGAAAATAATCAACGTGGCATTACACAGCCCAGCAGGCTCCCAAAGCTGCACAGTGCCATCTTTCACTCATGCCTGAATAGGGCCCAGGCAGTTGTTATATGCACATGATTTATCTTTTCTTTGATGGGCAGCATTTGTAGTTATGGCAACCTGTATTAGTGCAGTGTTCTGGAATTACATGATGTGTTTTATTGCTGGTCTTGTACCAGCATCAGAAACATTGGAGCCATAGAACTGAGAAATAACACTTTGAGGAGCTTGAAACCTGAAATAACCCAAGCCAAATGAAATTAATTATATTGGAATATCCAAAAGGGAACACTACTTAGCACATTTTCTGCATGTACTAAAGTTCATGATCAGAGGAACTTAAAAATCCCCAACTTGGTCCAGTCGGAACACGAGAAAAAGGGTTCTAGGAATGTTATGTTCTAGGAACTGCAAAAATCCCTCCAGTCAGAAAGGGACTATTGCCAGACCTTCCTCCACAACACTGCGGAGGAAGGTCTGGTGAGTCCACACAGCATTCTGGGATGGGATTAAAAATCTCTCTGGTTTATTGGCATTTCTTCAAACCAATCCCAATCGTCTGGGCGGTGCAAAATAGCTTTGGGAAGGAAGTTGTTTTGGTGGAACGTGTACGTTCAAAAGTTGTTTTAGTCATGCAACAGAAAACTCAGATTGGACACACAGTCTAGCTAGCTGTCTGGATTTACCCTGCAAAGATCTGAGGAGCAGTTAACCATAGTCCTCAGAAATCCACAGTTTAGAGTTTAAAATGCCAACACAAAGAAAGTGGAAGGTAATTTGAACGATCCCGGAAGTGGATGTAGACTATTGTAATGCTAAGAATGTCTTAATAATACAAGGCCCTGATTTAGAAATGACTTACCAAAACTGCCTTTGAGCTGCTACTTTGTCAGGAATACAGAGAATGGAAGAGGACAAGCAATCTTGTACTGTACTTGTACCAACCCGAAGATGTTCCCTCAAAATGCCTGGGATCGCCATTTGAGCGGCATTCAAATCCATTGCGGGAATGGCGGACTCCGCCACTGGCAATGCTAACAAGTATATGGAGAGGTAAGAAATGAGCGTACACACATTTAATGGCTATGGCAAAATAAATAGTGTCAAACATTCGGTTTAATATGGTGAAAATGTTCCAGATTATAAGTTTAAATGAATTCTCCTCACTGTTTTGAGATCGGAGACAACACAGCTCTCGCTGCCTGCTCCCCAGCTTCCCTCTGCCGACTGAGAAACCAGGCTAACGCACATTAAACCCTCACTCGATTACAGCAAAGTGGCTCTGATGGGATTTAACGTTGAACTATACTCATGTGGAGAGGAGTGGACATGCGCAACAGTCTTCTGATTCCTTACCAGCAGGGGAGGGTGGGGGGGCAGAAACAACACAAACGCATGACTCTGTGGTTGGAGAGGGGGCTGTGATTTAATTTAACTTTGTCCTTTATCATGTCGAGAGGCGTGTCTTATTTTTCATTCCTACCCAGAGGTCTTCCCACTTTCGTTTCTGCATGGACGTATTTGCAGTGTTGGGAAAGTTCACTTTGTACGTGAACTAGTTCAAAGTTCAGTTCACAAATTTTAAAAGGAACTAGTTCAGTTCATAGTTCATACGTCAAAAGTTTGAACTAAGTTCTGCTGCTTTTTGTTTTGATGACGCATGCGGCAGTGCGACCCTGGTGGCTGGTGTTGCCAGATTGGTTTTTTTCCCGCTACATATTAAGGCCTGTTTATGGTGTGTTTTTAGCCGGGTTTTAGCCTGTGAGGCTCTATAGAAATCTGGCACCCTATTAAAGTTAAACTGGCAGAGCGTGCCGTTCACAGACACCAGAATGAACGAGTTCACAGAAAAGTCATCGGGCAGTAATACAGTACGTTCAGTTCACGTTCGCCCAAAATATGAATGAGTTCAGGCACAAGACTGCTGATTTCCATATATACGTAATGCATATCGGTTCCAAATCGGTTATGGGTTTCATTACCTAACGATCATCTGTATCGTCCCTGAAAAAAAAGCTGTATCGTTTGACACCTACTATTTAAATACTTTTTTGTTGGGGGTGGGGCTTTTTCCCTTTATTATGAAGTGACAGTGGATAGACTTGAAAGGGGGGCGAGAGATTGGGGATGACGCACAGCAAAGGGCAGAGGGTCGGGCTCGAACCCGCGCCGCTGCAGGACTCAGCCAACATGGGGCGAACGCTCTTACTGGGTGAGCTAGAGGTCACCCCGTACTCTTTAAATACTTACTATAGTGTTATCCGCTTTGTAACAATGACGTTAAAAGGGAACGTGCTCAAGCTTGTGTCCTACCCCTGGGCATGAATAAATGTTGAATGGATGGATGGAAAATGACTGCTGCCACCAGTGTGAGGTGATTTAAGGGCAGCGGGGGGGTTTATTGTGAGGGCCTGGTATGAGTGTCAGTGTGAAGAAATGCATCCGACATGCCAGCTTAGCGTAACTGACTCATGAGGGGAATATAATGACTGTTGTGTGTGGTTTTGGAGGCACATTTATGAACATTATTAGTCTTTGCAATAGACAAAATCTTTAAAAAACAAATTTACTAAAGTCAACAATTAAATTCAGTTTCAATCCAGCCAGGTTCCTATCTCAAAGCAACAGAAAACAAAAATGTGCTCCCCTCCGCCTGCATTTGTGCTCGGACCATTGTTGAGGACAGCTTGATAATGGGTCCCCACCCGTCTCCACTCAGCGCTTGTCTGCCTTTTATGAATGCGCGCAGAGGAAGATAAATGAGATTCTTATTCAGGAAGGTAAGAGGAAATTGGTTCCCTGGCATTGCTTTTGTGTGCTGTTGGATGTAAACGGTGAGCATGTTGTGTTGGGCCATAATGGAATCCTCAGGTCGCGGACAGAGGCCATGATGGATTGCTTCTTATCTTTCTCCACAAGGTAACAAACCCAGAAATAAACAATATTGAGTTGTTGCAGCGCATCTTTCCACTCTTTGGACTTGACGAGGATAGCTTCATTTGTTCTGCGATGCCATTTGTGATATTTCTCCCTCCTTCCTCCCCTCAGTGGCAACAAAGCAATACGTTTGGTGATAAATGTCCCCACTGCTGATGTTGACCTGGCAAAGACGGTGGCCAGAGAGAGAGATCTTAACGCCCCTCCGTGACATTTGCTCTTTCTTCTTTTTGTTCCAGTATTGAAGGCTGCTGCTGAAACGTAGGCAGCTTTTCGTTTTTGTGTTGTTGAAGAAACGCACCCACATCCATGGAAAACAACGGTTCTACCTGCTCTCTGCCAGTGACACTATTCCTCATCTTTTACATAGACAAACGAGTCATTCTCGGAATAAAAAACCTGAATCACAATATAGGCAGAAAAGTTCATGTTAAAGCACACCTCACCACACCTTAAATATTGATGTCACAGCAGGTGTTTTCCATCAGCATAGGTTTCTGTTGTGACATCATTAAATGGGGTGCGGCCTTTTCTTTTAACGGTAATGTTAGATTGACTAAGCTGCACTAATTACTTTTTTTTTTTTTTTTCTCAGGGCGTTTTCACACAGACGGCCTTTAGTTCGGTTGAATCGAACTAGAGTTTGTTTGCCCCCGCTGGTGCGGTTCGTTTGGGCAGGTGAGAACGCGGCAATCAAACTTTGGTGCTCACGCGTACCGAGACCTGCTTGAAGAGGTGGTCTCGGTACGCTTTCAATCAAACTCGGGATCGGTTCGTATGTGGTGAGAACGTGATCGGTACTCGAACCACACCAACTATACGTACTCCGCTACGTCTGAGCTAATGTCTCCTGTAGTCGGGTGTATTTATCAATCTGCGATGCAGCAAACTGTAGCAACTTGCAGTGTTTCTATCACAGAAATAAGACTGCAGTCAAGCTTGCCGTCCGTCACCCATATCTCCGTGGTCAAACCAGCTGCCGTTAAAATTGGAGACAGACGCCGGCAGAGCAGAGCCAAGTCTCTGTGACCAGAGCAGACGTAGTAACGTCTCTCGCGAAACAACGTCTGATCATTTTAATGAAATGAGCTGGTTTGACCACTAGACCAGAACACAAGACCTTTGGTACGCTTGGATTTTTCCAGGTGTGATACCAGGGCAAATTGCTCCAAGTTTACTAACTCACCATCTGCTTCGGACCAAAGCAAACGAACTACAGGTGTGAAAACGCCCTTAGCAACAATGGATCAAATGACTACATGAGATGTGGAAGGGGTCGCTTGTAGTGATGAACCCACAGAGAATTATCACATTTTAGCTCATTGTTATGGTTTTACGGCTGGTAGCTTTATTGTTTTGGTTACAGAGTCTTCTGAACCCCTTTCCAGCAGCAGGGTTGGGCATCGTTGGGATTTTAACGATTCTGAGTATAAATAAATTAAAAGTCCACATGGGATTTGTTTTAATGTGCTGGATTTAACCAATCATCGAACTTCCACCAACCAAATGAAACGAGTTCTAGCCAATCAGATGCAAAGTAGGGCGGGTCTTTGCCGCAATGTCAGAGTGCGGTGCCGGTTTGGTCTCCGTGGTAACGCGGCTAAAAAAAAAAAGGAGGCAAAGTTTATCAAATTTGGAGCATGTATAGATAGAGCTTTAGTTGAGAAAGGAGTTAAAACAAATGGCGCTGGGCATGAATAGAGGACAAGAAGAAAAGGGTGGAGACGGGAAGTTGTTCAGCACTTGGTGCCTCAAACTGAGGGAGCCGGGTGCTTCTGCAGCTCATGTTGAAGGAAGATACTGTATGGCAGCAGCGGTAAGGAAGTGCTTGCTAGTCATTAGATGCTAGTCACAAAGCTTCGGTCCGTGCACTCTGTCATACGAGCACGTTACCGGCAATGACCGCTACCGTTAAGACTGCTCCTTTACTGACCGACCGTGATACAAACAATACGTGTGTGTACGTTCATAGCGGAACATGATTTGTAAAAGCTATCTGAAGCCCAAACTGCCTTGATACAGCTGTCTGTTTGGAATCAGCATGGCAGGTATTTACACATAACGGCTTTATCCCAGAGTTTAGATGTCTAGCTATATGAAAAGATAAGATAATGCGACGTTCTTAATAAATGTAAATAAAGCAGCTAATATCAACATATTAGCTGCTTTACAATAATGAATGTACTAATTTGCTTTTTTGATGAGGACCTGGCCAAAGTAGTGAAGTTTAATTTTCACAATGATTCATTGTAGGATTATATAATTGCAATATGTAAATCCACATTGACTCTTTATTTAACATATGGTTGGAAGAAGTAAAAATGGATCCAAAACATTTTAGTTTTTAAAAATTATGACTTTTATTATTGTTTGTCAGAAGGACTTTAACTGTTTTGCCAGTCAAATTAACTTTAATGAGTGCATATTGAAATATTACACTGTTGGTTGGCAAAAGAATGCATCTCAAAATGCATCAGATTGATGCTTTAAAATATGGAATATTTAAAATTTTCTTCCGGGGGAGCATGCCCCCGGACCCCCCTAGAGGGGTAATATACTTCTCACCTTTTTCACCCCTGAACTGTTTTCATGCCTGTACTGTGCTCCAAGGCTGCAACCCAACGAGCGCCTGGCCGCTTCAGAGACCAAAACTTGCGCATATTAAATTGGAAAGCGATGATCGGATTTGAAACCAAATCCTGTGAACAATTCCAAATGATTCCAATGAAGAAACGATTCCAAGTAGGAATCGGTTCTCGATGCCCAACCCTATCCAGCAGTGGCAAAGAATTCTGATAAACCCACTACACTGGTCTTGTCCAGCTTCAAATAGCAGACTTCAAAAGTTAGCAACTAAATAAACGGGAGGCAGACACGGCCCCATCATTTAAGAGGAAGCTTGCAGCTCTCCTCTTTGATAAAGCTTATAGTTAAGGCTGGCCCAGGACCAGCTCTTAGTTCTGCTGCTATAGTTTTAGACTGCCAGGGGACTACCTATGACACACTGAGCTCCACTCTCTCTCCATCTGGGTGCATTCATGTCCCTTTAATGCGTGTTACTAACCTCGCTCCGGGGAGCTTATTCCCCAGAGTCCTTGTGCTTTCTCGCCTCGCAGATTTTGGGGTTCAGGTTGATCGTTTTTGGCAGCTGCTGCCGGGGTCCTGCTTGTCGCCCTGCACTGCTACAACTATTATTTGTAGTCATCGTTCGGTTATCTTTATTGTTACTATAATGGCGTCACGGCGCATCATAGCCAACTGCTATCATTATTATGAATCCTATTTCTGTATATCTCTATCATTGTCTCTGTGTCCCAACCGGCAGCGGAAGATGGCCGCCCACCTAGAGCCTGGGTCTTGTCCGAGGTTTCTGCCTGGAAAAAAAGGTTTTCCTCCACACTGTCGCACCGAATGCTTGCTCGTGGGAAATTGTTGGGTCTTTGTAAATTATAGTGTGTGGTCTAGACCTACTATCTGTAAAGTGTCCTGAGATAACTCCTGTTGTGATTTGACACTATAAATACAATTGAATTGAATTAAAATAGTAAACCTAGAGGAGCATGTGGCAGCTAAATAGTCAGACATCATTTTGTGGAGACAAAAACAAAAGGAGATCTTCTTCAGGCAGCCAAAAATAATGACTCCAAAATAAATGCTAATGTTGCTCCATGTCAGCCTGATTTAGCTAGCTGTTTGCTAACACGTTAGCCATCGATGTTGTGTTCACACTTTGTTTTCCTGCCCTCAAGATTAATTCATTAATGCTGATTTTATATAAAACATTAATGTAGTCTAAAGTAATGTGTATGCTAAACATGGGCGACATCATGTTCTGGCTAAGAATTGTTTCAATCCAGCTCAGTTCTTATCTCAAAACAACAGAAAAGATTTGCTAGGATGTGCTGGATTCTATCTAACATTTGTCCCATACTGCAATCTGCAGCTATGCACTGTCACACTAACTCGTATTATGAATTTAGAGTGTGAATACAGTGTACAAAGCCACAGAGTCTGAAATCAAATCTGTCAAACTGACATTTACCATTAGCAGCACACACCTGGGAAACCTGTCTCTCCTCTGTCACACGCTCACTTTCTTATCATTAGTTCCTCATCTGTGCATATGTGGGCTGGAATTCACTTTTCATTATACCAGCATTCTAGAGTCGGACAGAGTCTACTGCTCACTGGAAAATGGTCTGCCTGTCAATCTGTCTGTCCCGTCTGCCTCACCTGAATCCTGGAGAGCAGGAATCCGTCCTCTCGTCAGCGGCTTCCTCTGCGGATAATCTATTATGTTGGCGAGACTTAGACAGGCGTAACAACCTTTTAATGGTTGTGTCAGTCAGAAAGCAGCCTACCCGCTCACACACCAGCGGCAGGGCCCACCCAACCATGGTGGGAGTGCACATGGACTTCTCTGGGATTTGCTGTGACAGGTAGTGATTGACGCCTAAGCCAATGTCTTCATCTGAGCAAAACGGCTGGGCTAGACAGTTGTGGTTAGAATGGAAACATGGTGGTAGAGTTGGATGTATTGATGATGCAAGAAAGTACCACCTATGCTGTTTCTCCAATTGTTTACTTCTGTACTCACACTTCACACTGACCAAGTGTGGCCAAATGCAGTGCATAACAAGTCCCCCGGATGCTCACTGCACCAAAAAACAAAAAAAACACAAGTTAAAACATTGAGTGTGGAACGCTGGACACTATTCAACCCCAACGGTCACCATCTTTGCTACGGAGCAGAAGCCACAGGACCTCCAACGTTGTTTTTTCTTAAACTTGAAACGAACTGTGAAATGACGGCGATTGAAACAGCGAACGCTTAACTACATAAATGTAATTTATACATGTTTTTTTTCAATGTAGTCGAAGACAAGCCCGTATATATCTTGCTGGGTGTCAATAGGTAACAATAATGCTCCATCCGGCTGTAATTTACGGCAACACTTGAAGGTATCTACGTAAGAGTGACATGACACTGTCATGAACCCTAACCCTAACTTGTCATGACAAAAACCGAATAACACTTAATGACAGGAGCGTTATGTCATAAACATTTATGACTTGTTTATCATGTTTATGACATGTTCCTGACATTATTATGTCACTCTTATGTAGATACCTTAGAGTAAAGTGTAACCCAATTTACCTTTTTAAAAAAGAATCATCAGAGTCATTTCTGGTCATTTCTGGTCAGTGCATACTGTAACGGCTGTGAGCAGTGTTGGAGACAACACTATTCTGTCAAAAGTAACACATTACACAAGTGAACATAGTGTGAACAGTGTATTACATGTAAGTGTGCTCACGTTTCCATTAACCCCTACCTGTAGCTCTCCCTTTGCAATATCAACAGCAGTGCTCCGATTGGCTCTTAGTCCTTTCACGATTGTTCGAAACATTGATTGCAGAAATTATCAGTCCGCACTAGAGCGGCTCATTGATTGGGATGTGACTTGCACTCGTTGTGTTTGTGCACGAGCGTAATTCCGAGCAATCAGTACGCTTGTT
The DNA here is from genome assembly GCF_004354835.1 of Perca flavescens. Classification (NCBI taxonomy): domain Eukaryota; kingdom Metazoa; phylum Chordata; class Actinopteri; order Perciformes; family Percidae; genus Perca; species Perca flavescens. The sequence continues at coordinate 11,250,483 of NC_041348.1, forward strand.
TATACTAATTTATATGGTTACTTTTGTACTATTGTGATTTCATCATTTGTTATCCGCCACATTTAGACGCCACTGAAGTATGAAAAATGGCTGCTTGCCTAGACTTCCTCTCTTGCAGCGTTGGGTCTTAATAGGCTGCGGGGGGAATAGGAGGAGAGATTGATTCTCCTGATGATTTCATTAGATGACATCAAAGCAGGGAAATTGCAACAGAGAGCGGGAATACATCTTCAGTGAATAGCAAATCATCTGTCATTTGAATGATGCTGTAAGAACATCAACAGTTACATGTGACCGTGTCAGTGGAGAGACACAGTAATTATGATGTTTTTCTCAATAGGGATATTATGTTGGCACTGTTTGAATGACGGGGGGTATTGGGAGGGTCCGACCCCCCCCTAGATGAGACTTGGACCCTCCCAAAAGGGATGAAAATAATAGTTTACTGGAAAAAAATGTAATAAAATGTAATGTTAGTCTATCCAAATACAATTTTCAAACCCTCACTCCCCTTGGGGCTGTACTATTTCTCTGGTACGTTCAGACTGCGTTCTTTGATATCACTTCACTAGCTGTCAAAACGTACGTACCGGGTACGGGCGCAGGTGCTGGTGTGTCGGCGAAATTAAAAGCAAGTGGCTGAATCAACTTTAATCTCTGCCTACGGTTTTTGACTGCCATGTACCGTATATCATCATGCGTTGTGCTTTGTGTTAAATGTTATGAGCAGCTCGTCATCTAAACAGGTTTTCCTCTTAATTTGGCTGTTCATAGTGTTTCTCTCGTCCCGAACAATATACAGTGGCGCGCTATTTCTTCACTCCCGAACATACACCACTACAGCAAGTGAAACAGTTATCAAAAGATCTATGAATTTGAATGCTTGACGTGAACACAATCAACGCAATTCATTTCAAAACGTTGACGCAATCGAGGGAAGTCACTTAGATACAACCTTCTTAAACTTGAAATGAATTTCATTCACAGAGCAACTATGAGTAAGAGAAAAAGGGACAGTGGCAGACATCAAGCCTTGGTTGTTTTGGTTTTCGAAATATCTGTAGGCCTTTTGGTTTTCCATTAACAAAAGTTGTAGATAGTACCTGGTACTTTTGTTGGTACCACCTCGGTCAAGGTTCCAAGCGAGCTGAGCCGATACTAGAAGGTGGAGTTAAACTGCAGACCACTGATTGGTCAGAGAGATATTATTGCAGTGATAATACGTATGCCTAGCAAGCTGGAAAGTGGAAGTTAACCAGCTTGCTTGTCATTGGGCAGTAACATTTTGAGTAAATAAATGCACACGAAAGATATACTGATTATAGCAAAAATGAAGGTTGACTTCATTTCGACTTTCAGATCAGACATTGATTCAAGGACCTCCTGGAATTATGCAATATATATTACGGTTAAATTGTGCTTCTTCTAAATCAATACGCATTTTATCAAATGGCCCTTGGTGATGGGTGTCTGGGACTGGGGCAGTTGCCTCTTTGACCAGTTGTTTACCCAGCCTTGTATATGTGATATGTAGCACTTGTAAAACAAGGGTAATTATGTTATCAAGATCATCAGAGAGATTACATCAATTCCTTGTCACTCCATCAGAACTCACAAAGCCTTTTAAATTATTGGTGAAAATGTCTTTATTCGGTTGAGTCCAGCTGCTCTTGTGATGTTGGATTATTACTGCATATATGGCTCAGTCGAGAACAAAAACACAATTATTGCCAGCGGCTTTTAGATATCACATCAAGAACAAATACAATTGCTCGTTCATGTTAAGTCAGTCTGATTTTCCCAGTCTCATCAGAATGAATCCCAATCATTGTTAAAGCTCCTTGCACTGTCTGTATCAATGAGAGCAGATCCTCTTTCCTTTTAACCCTGCCTCTGATCCTATTAAAGCTGGATCCTTATCACCTTTATCGGGTTTGGAATGGGCGGGAGCTTAACTGCCTTTGTGCACATTGGCAAGAGCTGGACAGACTGTTTCATTATTCCACATTCAAGGTTACAACCTTGAGTGGAAACAAAAGGGAAAGGCTTGGACATTGATTAGAGAAACATATCATCAGATGCTATCATCAATGTCTTAATCATGGATGTCACACACTATGGTACACTAAGATGCACATCACTGACACCTGACACCAAACTATAACCCACGGCACCAGCACAACTCTGAGTGTGGCCCAACAGTGCCATCTGGGAGGTTGAAAGTGGGAGTAGGTTTTTTTTTTTCTTCATATATTTTACTGGATACAGCATTAAAACAGTACAACATAGTATAACATAAGTCACCATTTTGTGTTTTCAGAATGAACAGTTCTTCAAAACAAATGTCCTTTCGTGGTTTTAAAGTGGGAGTAGGTTTAATCAACTGGAGTTAATTTTACCTTTATAAAACAGTAAGTAAAATGTATTTTATAGAGCACTTTTCACACATAAAAATCACCATGCTTTACATAAAACATACAGGATAAATAAGATTGATTAAAAGAGCACTATGTCTGTGTATAAAAAATGCAATATGATATGCACTGCTATTTCATCTCATCAGTACCCCCCTTTCATGTGCAATTCTTATTTTATTTATCTATTTATTTCAATCTTATGTCCTGAATGTACGTGATGTCTTGTTTTGTTTTTATTGGGAAAACTCTCTTTTACTGAACAGAAGAGCTCTCCAAATTTTGAAGAAAGAGTGGGGGAAGGAAGGGGCATTGTAATGCTGCCTTACACATGGAGTGTTACACAAACAATCATACCTTATCTGAAACACATGCAAACAGCAGGGACCGTACCGACAGATACGTTTCACCACACCATTTTTACCAAACAGGAAAGTAAGAACAGGAAGCACAACCTAGGTCCACCGCAACATCCTGGCCATAACTCCAGGAAACTCTCGTATTGTTTTTGCATTCTCTCACACCAGAACACCTCTTCCCTCCCTCTCCTTACCAGAATCTAACCGTTTGCCATGTAGTACAGTAAAAGGAAGCACAGGCCAAAATGCAATACATTCATCGTGTGTGTGTGTGTGTGTGTGTGTGTGTGTGTGTGTGTGTGTGTGTGTGTGTGTGTGTGTGTGTGTGTGTGTGTGTGTGTGTGTGTGTGTGTGGACATCTCTCCATTAGTGCATGTATAGGTACTGAGCATGTGAGTGTAATTCAGGCCTGTGTGTAATATGTGTAATAACAACAGAGTGCAAAACATTGTGATTTCCCCTCGCAGGATTAATAAAGTATACATTATTCTTATTATTAATGAATTCTTTAGTCAGTTTAAGAGGATTAAGCCCTTGTCATGCGCTATGAGATGGTTCAGATAAAGGTTTCTTTCCCAACAGGGCCATATACAGTAGGTTCATCATTGACATGTTATGTTTGTTTTATGTTAATGGGGAGTTGAAATAGTCACATAATCCAATCAAATATTTTTATAGCCAAACAGAAACGTTTTAGTAAAAGAGGTGAGAGATTTTCCTTAATTGCAAAGTGGACTTTAGCCATCTAAAAAGTACTCCATGGGTGAAGTGTAGCTTTGTCATTTTCCCATTCCTGTTTTTCCCGTGGGACCCCACCTTGGAGATAGCCTTGACCCTTGTTTTGCATTTTCCCAGCACAGGTGAGAAATTGCGTCACTGGAAAGGGTTCTTAGCTGACTCCTACATTAAGCAAAGGTCATAGAAGATATTTCCATGGGCTAGGCGTTAGGACGTCCCACGCTGAAGAGAGAGAGAGAAGGGTGACGCCAAGCAAACAGTGAGAAGTAGGTTCGGAGCTCTCACACTATTCAACATTAACATGCATGAGTAGGCTTACAGACAATTCTGACCAATCACCGAAAAAGTCCTCTTTCCTTATTTTTTTAGATTTATTTTTTTAAGTACAAGGAGCCTACTGAAAATGAGCTCAAACTGTATTTTACATAATTTCTGCATATTTGAATTCCGTAAATGATCCACAACTCGAATAAAGTGATGGAGAATTAGTTAATCTGTTAATTAGTAATTGGCACAAAAGTAGTGTATCTGAGTTTGGGAAATACAGCGTTTACAACATCTACATCATTGTCCTCAATGTTATCTACATTCCTGGACATTCCTGGGAAATTGTTTTCTATAGACGATCTCTGTACAGGAGTAAAAGTATTGGCCAATGAAACTGCTTAGGGGCGTGGATTTTCGGCAGGCTCGTGCGGCCACACTGCAGAGTGGGCGTTTAATAAGCCGTCTCGTCTCACTCTAGCTCATACATGACTTCCCAATACATAAGTTGGGTTACTCCAAATCTTGATATTTACAGTCGCGGTCGGCCGACAAAAATGACAGAAAGCTCATCGAACAAGCTGCTAAACGGAGACTCCTGTCACTGGACCTCAAACGGTAAAAAATCGAGTAAAAATGGCTTCGTGAAGAGCCACGGGCTGTTTCAAGAGCCACAGAAGTATCGTCGCCCCAGGGAGAAGGTAAGGCCCAACGGTCAACTGCTCGATAGGGGAGGACCATAAACAAGCATTGATGTGTTCGGTATTGCATGTACTAGACTAGTTTGAATTAACTAAATAAGGTGAGCACATGTTTTATTAATTATTTTTCCCCCGTGTATAATTTGCGGCTATGCATTCTTGTTTTGGAGTATGTTTTGTTTGCAAAAGTGTGAGCTGCGGCTAACTTAAAGTCAACCTTCTATGACGGCAGCCGAACGTCACCTGACATGTAAACAGTGTTACATTAGCTAGCTAATGTACGTTAGTTAATTAGTTTGGTTATATGACGTTAGTTTAAATAACGGCCTATGCCTAGCGTTATTTCCTAGCCTTGCAGCTTGTCCCAATGCGGCAAATTTCAAGCTAGCTACCCGGAAATACATTAAACTTAATTTTGAATCAGGTGGCATTCGAAGTACTACTTTTATATTATTAACATTGTGGTTTTAAAACACACATGTTGCTTGTGACCGGTAACGTTATTATATGCTATGAAAGCTGCACTTGTGTTTGCGTTTTAAACTTCTTGTTTTGTGGTAACGTTACATGCCACCTGATCATGGGGGGGGAATTGTAGTGGTGTCTTTTTATGTAACCTTACACTTGTGTGTGTGTGTGTGTGTGTGTGTGTGTGTGTGTGTGTGTGTGTGTGTGTGTGTGTGTGTGTGTGTGTGTGTGTGTGTGTGTGTGTGTGTGTGTGTGAAGGTCTCTCTTTGTGTGAAGAAGACCAGGACCGTGTTGTGTTATTACTAGAGAGCTGTCTCTTGGGGGGAGGGGGGGGCAGTCCGAGCAAGCCTGCTTCCATATGACACTTTAGAGGGAGAGGAATGTATCCAGGCTGTGAAGGGTGTGGTCCCTCCTGAAGAAAAGCACAGAAAACAGTGTGTGTGTGTGTGTGTGGAGGTGGAGTACACACACACATGCCTTTGTTCTGTTTTCAGTTGTTTAAAGCACAGACGATTTCTCAACACAGTCGAGAAATCAAACCTAAAATCCCAGGCTTGCAACAGCATAAAGCTGCAGGGCTACTGACCTTAACATAAAGTGGATTTACACAATTGGCTCCAGATGCTTTTGGCTGTCGCACCAATTACATCCTAGTGCATTTAATGTCTCCATCCTGCCAGAAGTTAGGCAGAGCTGCAGGTCATATCACTCCTGATAATGCTATCAGGTGTTTGTTGTTTGATTTTTTTTTTTTTTTTTTTTGTGATGTCAAACAATGTGATTTGGCCAAATTATACTATGCGCAGCATTTACCAGTAGTTTAGTAATGCCCAGGATTGCTATCAACACTGAAAAAGTGCCATCATGTCATCCTGTTGCTGACATAAGTTCTGCTTGGTTCTTGATAAGGCAACTGAAATTAGAGTTTGATGCACATAGATCTATGTTTGCAAGAGGAACCAGGGTTTTCAAGAACTCCTTTTCTATTGTAGCTGTACCTGCAGTGTTTCCTAAATCATTCCTTCAAACTGATAGGCCTCTGTCCGTTCATTTAACAAGTACAGTACTAAGACCATTTTACAGTATGCCTGAGTCCCAATCGCAGACCAGTGATAAATGTCCTCCTGGGTCTGTATCTGAAAATGTATCTTTCTTTATTGAGCTAGCCATAATCCCCATATTAAGAATATATGAAAGTGGTTGGAAGCAGGTTAATTATGAGCAGGTTGGAAAAAATGATCTCAGTGAGATCATTTATTGAAAGCCGCTTTCAGAATGGAGATGTCAATAATCACTCAGTAAAAATGAGCTGTGACCTGAATAGGCAAGTAGTGGGGAGAGGACTTACTTATTTACTCTGTTTTAGGCCTAATGTGAAACATACACCACATGCAAGCTTCGCTTATTGTCTATACAATGTAATACGATCCTCATCTGTTGAGAGCAAGCATGTAAACCAGCAGATTTCCACAGAGTTTTTTACGGCTGCTCTTCTGGGGACAGTTGCTGTGCTGTCTTGCCATAAACAGATGGTACAAGTCTACCTCTCAGCAGCCCCTGTTTGTCCACAAGTTAAAAAAAAAAAAGAAGCTGAAATAACATCAGTCAAACTGTATTTAGCTGCTGTGGTTGGCATCAGTATGCAACAGTCTCTTTAAACTGTGTATTTGGATGTGAATGGGTTTTTGTGCTCACTGTTTGACAGTTCACAAACCATGGCTTCTGGTCTCTCAATGCACTTTATTAACCTTTTGAGAAAGGGACCTGTTTGACTGACTGGTTTTAAACACAAACACACACACACACACACAGAGTGCAGCGCTCTCCTGTTTCCTGGCTCAGAGGTATTTCTTGGAGAAGCGTGACTGGTCACATGAGGTATGGTTGCTAAGCTGCAGGGCAGAGCTTGTCATGGATGAACGCCTTCATTTGTTTAATAATGTTGGTTTTGTAGTTAGCCAGTCCACAGTCTCGCTCAAAACGATGCTAGTATTTTAGTTTTTGTGGAGCTTCTCCGATGTGTGACCACATTTATATGGGCCCATAATCCAAGGTCAATATTGCTATTCATAAAACTAAATGAATTAGAACCCTGGATTGATGGCCATTTTAATGCTCACTGGTCCATGGGGACCTGGGCATGGTTTGGTCTTGGTCTCCATGAATTAATGCGCTTTTTGTAGCTTTTATTGGGTTTCTAACTCTTTCCAAGAAAAACAATTTTTAAAATCTGCCCTGCTGTCGTCTAGTGAGTGCCCAGCTTACACTGGATTGGTCTGCTATGCTTTCTATCCGGCTTCATTGGCCTGCCTGGTGAAGCAGACTTAATGAGTAAACAGCCTCTATGTCTGGCTAAATAATTACCTTTTATAAAGGAGAAACCACCACCTGGAGTGTTTTTTTTTTTTTTTTTTTTTTTTTTTTTTTCCCCAACAACATTAGGTGGTATGACTTAGTTAATATTATTACTCCTAAATCTGTTAAATATGTTTGTGGAAAAAAAGGTCTTTGGTTTTACCACTTTTTAAAATTGAATTGTAGTCGTAAGTTAATAAAAAATTATTTTACTTTATTGCCCCCCAGAACCAAAATGTCACACACAACTCAAGCCTGTACAAGAAGCCCTTTGCGGAATCATTTGAGGAGACTCCTCTACTGGTGGCCGTGCTCACCTACATGGGCTACGGCATCCTTACCATCTTCGGCTACCTCCGAGACTTCCTTCGCCACTGGAGCATCGAGAAATGCCACGTGGCTCGGGAGAAAGAGGAGCAGAAGGTAAAAGTAGTTTTTTTTTTGTTTTTTTTTACATCAGACCCCTTTTGAATGCAAAGGCTGATTGGAAAACCAACGGAATGTGAAGCCATTCAGGGCTAATTCAGTGACAGAGAAGTTCAAGCCTTCACTTCGGTCCTAATTCTAGAAAAGCACTGCAGTACAAGTCACCTCTTGCTAAATTAGCTGTCTCAGTGTTGCAAGTCTTTCACACACTCTGTCACACCTTTTTTATATCTGGTTCAACAGCTTTCATTGACTGTTCTCGTCTGCCACAGAACAAAGATAGCTCCTCTGGAATATAATGAACTGCCAAGACATGCCATCAAGGGATCATTTCCACTGTCCCTTTTCCCCCTGCAGGATTTCGTCCCCCTCTATCAGGACTTTGAGAATTTTTACACCAGGAACTTGTACATGAGGATTCGAGACAACTGGAACAGGCCCATCTGTAGTGTCCCGGGTGCAAAGATGGACCTGGTGGAGAGAGTTTCCCACGACTACAATTGGACCTTCGAGTAAGTTGCTGCATTGTGGTGTGTGTGTGGGTGTGTGTGGGTGTCGGGTGTGTGTCGGGTGGGTGTGACTGATCCTTAGCTCAACAGGAAGTTCACTGAATTGCACTTTAAGTCACTGACCTCTTATTTCTGATAATAAGCGTGACGTGTTAGCCATGATTCAGATGGTGATGTTGAAAGCTCGAGTATCTGTCACATGGTACTGAACAGAAGCACTACAGTATATACGCTAACACAAAGAAGCCCTAAACACACAGTCCTCTACAAATGACACAGGTTGTTATAAATGCATATCAATACAATCGAGATGGCACAAAATCATTTTTGTCCCATTACCTTCATTTTTATTACGTCAAGGACATTGTAGATGTCTTAACTCAGTTTTTTTTTTTTACAAGAACTGCTAGAGTTTTGCGATTTTTCTTTTCTTTTTTTTCCTTCTTTTTTTTTTAAGACTCACAAAATAAATACAATAATATACACAAACTGCCCTGATAACGGCGAAGGTTTTGTCATATTTTATAATTTTTTCTTATCTTATTGGAACGTACAGTATAACGTGAACTATGCCAGCTGAATTCCCTTGGCACAATGCACTTTTGTGTAACTGCCACAGTTATCATGCACTGTGATAATTAAGAATAACATTGAGCAGGAAACGGTTGCCGGGCAACCCAGGCAGTCCGGCACACATGTTGAAATCATTCTTTCTATTAACCCAGAGCGAGGGTATCAATTCTCTGTCTCAGACTTCATCTGTCTCTCTCAGGCACACGGGCCGAGTGGTGAAGGACGTCATCAACATGGGCTCGTACAACTACCTCGGCTTTGCTGAGAACATCGGGGCTTGTGCCAATGCTGCTATTGAGGCCACAGAAAAGTATGGAGTTGGAGTGGGCAGCACTCGCTGTGAGATTGGTAAGGTCAAAAAAAAAAAGTTAGATCTTTTTTTTTTTTTTTTATAGAAGCTTTCATGATTTGTCATCATCTATAGGTGCTTTCTATATAAGGTTTCTTATTATAAAAATGATTCAATTCATGATTAAATGGACCTCAGCTGGTACTTTAACAGCTGCTCCCTCTTTTGTCCGTTGCTCTTTCAGCACACAACAGAGGCTACAGGCTTAAGTGGTTTTGAAGGACTAAAAGGTAGAGTTTTGAAATATAGTGAACCATTGTGAAAGCTTTGAAGCTCAAGTGCGTTTCCATTCAGCCCCTAGTTTGCTGCAGCCACCTTTTTGACGTTGGCAGCTACTGATTAGTTTGTCACACTTAATCTTGTTATCTTTTTCTCAAAAGTAAAGCTGAGGTTTGTGGTGTATTTAGCTTAAAATGGCACTGTGGAGTTTTCTTTCAAACAAACAAAAATGTGTTTAATACATTCAGTGTTCTTCACCCAAACATTTTGTGTGTATCCTTGAAGTATACCAAATGTGTCGAGTGCATTTCCTCCCTCATAAGAAGTATTTTAAATCCAGTATTGTTTACTTCCATGCTTGCTAGCTTGCAGTCTTTTCTTCCCAGTAAAATAGTTTGACGCCATTGTTAGGACTTTGTATCGTGTCACTCAAGTGTGCGCATGTGCAAAAAAAAACAGGGACCCACTCCTAGAATAACAGCTCCATTGTGCTACTAGAGGTCAAAAACTCTACTGAGAACCTTTTAAGGAAAGTGGACCAGACCTCTCTGTTCGTTTAACAGGTTTAAGAAAACAAGTGTGACTTTAAACATTTCTCCCGTAAGACAACTCTGCAAGTTACAGTACACTAATGGGAAGTTGTAGTCAAACTGAGATTATGTCATTTCCAAGGGAGCCTGGACATCCACGAGGAGCTGGAGCAGTTGGTTGCCAGGTTCCTGGGCGTTGAGTCATCCATGGCTTTTGGCATGGGCTTCGCAACCAACTCCATGAACATTCCTGCTCTCACCGGGAAGGTATGGAATTTCATTCACTTCCTTTGTTTTGTTTTTTTGCTCTCCCTCGAACATCCTGCCCCCTTTCTTTTTATTTTTTATTTGATTTATTTTTTGATTTGATAACTTTCTTTGATTTAGTTTTCTGTGTTTTTATAGTTACATTGGCCCCCGTACCCATATTGCAATTGTATGCAAGTGCCATTAACAGTTTGAGTGTTAAAGAAAAACAGTTTCCTGTGCAAAGTGAAAAACAAGCAACGTTTTCAGATGTGTGGCCAAGTTTGAAGAGGACAGACTGTTCCACAACACACTAGTTTCCACCCAAAGCTTTCAAAACAGCTTGAGTGCAGCGGAGATTAATATTTGACAAGTCCCAGCCCCTGTTGTTCTAACCCCAACAAATCACACATACCACTCGTCTTTGCGTCATCACCTGCCTTTTTTCTTCTCTAACCAGTTTCTCTTGAACAGGAAGTAGAAATCTGAGCTCACATGCGCTTTCACCTTGTGATTTAAAGAACACATTTCCTGACAACCGCATGATTGAGAGAGAAGATTTGCGTCACTGCCCTTGTCACAAGAGTTCATACATTCTTAACTGTCACTTTTCGGCAACCTTATGTCTTGGCCTAATTGTGTGTTGTGTAGCAACAGAGGAAATGGTGTGACCTGTCTGCATGTTTGGGTTTGTTGGCTTTAAAAGGTCAATAAGTTGTATTTATCCATAAGCAATATTTTTTGATATAATGAACAGTCGACCTGGAAATGTATTATCTTGGTTATGATCTGTGCATGTGAATATTCAATTCAATTTTATTTATAGTATCAAATCATAACAAAAGGTATCTCAAGACGCTTTACAAATAGAGCAGGTCTAGACCACACTCTATAATTTACAAAGACACAACTATTCCCCTAACAGCAAGCATTTAGTGTAACAGTGGAGAGGAAAAACTTCCTTTTAGGCAGAAACCTCGGACAGACCTCGGCATCTGCCGGGGCCAGTTGGGACACAGACACAGATACAGATGTACAGATATAGAGAAATATGATTCACAAGAATTATAGCAGTTAGTATTATGAACAGTGGCAATTATAGTAACAATAAAGTTAATGGCACTATGACTAAAAATAATAGTTGTAACAGTTAAGGGTGTAGCAGGGCATAGCAGGGCGTATGACTTTTTCCTGATTTCCTGAGACCAGAAAACCATGTTTGGACATCATTGTGGTGGTACATATTTATTAAAGGAAAACGCCGACTGATTGGGACTTCAGCTTATTCACCGTATCCCCCAGAGTTAGATAAGTCCATACATACCCTTGTCATCTCCGTGCGTGTCGTCACTCTGTCTGACGCACCCACCGCTAGCCTAGCTTAGCACAGATCCTGGAGGTAACCGGCTCCATCTAGCCTACTGCTCCCAATAAGTGACATATAAGCTAAATTCCCAATAAGTTGGCGTGTTCTTTAATGGCAACAGGTTTACTTAAAAAGGGAGTATTAAAAGTTCATGTGAAGAGCGTAACCCGAACAAGCCTGGCCATCATTGGCCACACTGCGGGCATGTTCCAGAGTCTTCAGTTCAGTCTGTGCTAGAAAATCATTGTTTAACACACAAACACTCCCAACGTGTGAAATCCTGGGGGAATTAGCGTTATGCAAGCAAAGCTCTAAAGAAGGTTGAACTTGAAAAATTCTTTCTGAATAGTGTTTGACTTTCCTGGCTAATTAGGGATTGCTGCACTCGTAATTTAGAAACCGATCACCAGCTAGGAAATCCAAAACTCCTCAACATCAGCTGTTTTTCTTCTTCTTCTTCTTCATCTTTTTCTCCTTGTTTTTAGGGTTGTCTTATTCTGAGTGACGAGCTGAATCACGCATCGCTGGTGCTGGGTGCCCGTCTGTCTGGGTCCACAATTCGGGTCTTCAAACACAACAGTGGGTGACCTCCAATAATGAGCACATTACCTAAAAAAAAAAGTAGAATCGTGACCTACAAGTACACCCAATGTCTGCAGTAGCACAGAACACGTTTGAAAGGATTAAAGTGGCAGCAGTGGATCTTCCAACACTATGAAACAGGATTTAGCTATATTCTGCCCTACCCAACAGCATGTTGCTTCACTCAAGGCAGGTTTTTATTACAACACTTGTTCTCATACTTTACGTCTGCATTTCTACACCTAACTACCGCTTTGTCTTTCTCTTACATACAGTACTATATAGAATAGCACAGTAGTAGGTGTGGTGTGACCTTTTTTTTCGGTTCAGGTTCAACGTGCACAGACGCACATATACACGCAGTCACCTGAGATCCTGACTTACTAGTTATCCGAGGTCACATTCAACAACCAGGAACCAGGCGGGTTTACTGCTAACAAAATGCTCTTACTGCTTCGCATGCGTGTGATCATAAAATATTGACACTCATCCCTTTAATTGAAGAAAGCTCTCATATTACTTTGGGGTAATAAAGGCTATCCTACAATAGCGGGGTTTTTCTTTGTATTGTAGACATGCAAAGTCTGGAGAAGCTGCTGAGAGATGCTATTGCACACGGGCAGCCGAGGACCCACCGACCCTGGAAGAAGATTCTCATTGTGGTGGAGGGCATATACAGGTATACACAATACTCTTTCTCTCAGACACACGTACAGTGCACGACACGTACACACGCAAACGCACACACTTGCTTGAGCTAGATAATTAAGCTTTTTTATTTTTTATTCTTATCTCGCTGCAAGTATTTTTACATCACGGCTGTAACATTATCACATTGTTTACTGCCAATTACTTGACACCCATAGTTGTCTGGGTGAGGGCTCATTCATTCTTTATTTAGCTTGACTGGTAGTTAGGGGTGTCACGATTTTCTCTCCCTACCCCCGCCTACTTGCACACGTCGGAAGACAACGACAACAAACGCAGCGTAACTTACCGGCCGATGGCATGCAGCTTAAGACACAGGGTAACGTTAGCTTACTGGTAGCCTGCGCCTTGACTTTTCCAGACACCATGGCCACTGTCGGAGTCGGAGATGCAAAGTACCCTTCTGCCATCTAGTGACTGTTGATGTACAATGTTGTTCCTGCAAAAGAGAGGCTCCCTCTCAGTGAACCTTCCCTGAATAAAAAAAAAATGTTTAAATCGAAAATTGAATCAAACTGTGACCTTAAAGTCCAAATTGTGGATTTGGACAATTGTGACACACCTACTGGTAGTGCATTTCTCACTTCATTTGTACATTTGAGGAAACACTTTACAGAAAGAAAGTGATGTATAGTATTTCCCTATATTCATCTATGACATTGCCATCGGTGTGTTTAATGCACATCAGTAGTTGGAGTGTTTAGGACCTATGACAGGCTTGGTAATTCAATACCTTTTACAGCGTGATTTAGTAATATCATAAAGGCTGCTTTTTATGATATGAACATGTCCCCATCTGCACTGTAGCAGCAAACTTAATTTGCAGTAAAACAATGAAGCACTGTATATAAGATACATGTGTGAATCAATAATTCAGCAGGTAAGAGTTCAATGTAGGAATGTTTCCCTGCATTTATTTACCTTGATATTACACTCACGGTTGTATAAAACGTACAGAACAAGACCTTTTCAGATGGGAACTGTGAATGCCAATTTCATGGAAGTGTGCCTACTCTCCTTTTCAGCATAATTTATTCATTGTTCTTTGCAGTGTACTTACTATAAAAGCAGTCGATCCTGTTGATCAATAGAGTTCTAAGAAAAACTATACTAATGCAATTTTAATGAGGTTTCCTTTCCAACGGGCCTTTTCAAAGCAACACCTGCACATACGTAACTAAACGAGTTAAGCAGTTGTCTATAGGATCAACTGCTCACACACTCCCTCCATTACACAGCAGCTATCTGATGTTAGGCTTAAATTGTGGGTGTCAGTTTAACATTACGGTGTGAGCTCTGGGCAGAATATTGAGATGGGAGTGAGAAAGCTCATTGCATTCAAATAAACTGTTTATTAGGTCTCCATATGTCATGATGTACTGCTCAGCATTTCATTCATTTTGACTTCGTTTTCTTGTGCTGAAGTATGGAGGGGTCCATCGTGCGTCTGCCAGAGGTTGTTGCTCTAAAGAAGCGCTATAAGGCGTATCTGTACCTGGATGAGGCCCACAGTATCGGGGCCCTGGGGCCTAACGGCAGAGGAGTGGTGGACTACTTTGGCCTGGATCCCAAAGATGTCGACATCATGATGGGAACGTTCACCAAGAGCTTCGGTGCTGCCGGAGGTTACATTGGAGGCAAACAGGTTGGGGAACTCATGTGTAGATGAAACTAAGAATGTGAGCTCAAGACCGTGGAATAGGAAGCCTTTTGTGTAGCTGGAGCACTTAGTCATTCTCTTTAAGAACCTTAGCAATTTTCCAACTGCTGAGAGCCAGCACGTTGTGTGTCATTCCGTTTTTGGTATTGGTCAACACTGTTTACCAGCAATGGGAGATGGCACCTCCCTTTTCTTTTGAAAAGGAACTGACTTAGTGTTAACTTTCTGTTTCAAGTTGAGTAGAGCTGCAAACAAGACTACTTCAGTTGGTCTAGCCCTAGGTTAAGACAAATCTACAAATGCAAAGCAAGAGTAAGCATACCGATACAAGATGGACTTAAAAACAGAAATTCCTCTCCGTCTGAAACACACATTTTTCACAGTGTAAAATATTGGACAGTTGTCATGCCCAAAATGCCCAGAAGATGGTGCATTAACTGAAATATTGTTGGTTTTTTAAATAAAGAAACCCTCAATCTAAATCTACAAATTTGGTTTATTTACAATATTTTTCATTCTAAATTTTGAGAAATTTTAGCAGCGGTGGCCATCATTCTGCAGCAGCACAGAGGAAACACTGTAGTAACTAGTGATTTTTATCCATCAGGCCTGCTACATTGGAACAAAGTTTCTCTTTACAATGTGTTTCCTGTACCGCACAACTGTTTTCTGTGTTGGCACACTAACCAAATTATTGTTATTGGAAAATGAAAGTGACTCATTATATATTCTGTTGTAATTTCTGCGTCAGGAGCTGATCGACTACCTGCGGCGCCACTCTCACAGTGCCCTGTATGCCACCTCCATGTCCCCTCCTGTTGTCCAGCAGATAATCACCTCTATGAGGATCATCATGGGAGAGGATGGGACCACGCTGGGTAGGTGCCAGAAAATGACAATAATCACTAAAAAAGTGCATCTCTGTATTGGCAGCAGCGTTACGTAATGAGAAGAGAGGGCACTAAAGCCAGATTTAATCACCATCCGGTCTCAAAGATGGTGAGGTGACAGACATCATCTTTTAGGCTGTGATCATACAGAGCATATTTGCAGGTTGCAAAACACAAGGCACACTGCACTGCCTTGCTTGTTGAAGACACCCTGGAGTTAAATGACGTCAGGTGTTTGTTTTTTCCACTCGGAGTTGAAGTTTTTTCCATTGGAGGTGTTCAGGATGTTCTGCAAAAAAAAAAAAAAAAGAGGTGCAAAAGCAGCAAGCCAAACGCTTCACTCTCATTGAAAATAATTACAAACCCCCCCACCCCCCAGGCTGTTAAACACACGCTCGGTCTGATCAGGGCCCTAAGATTGTTACCTTGAAGAAGATATGCAGAAGGCTTTGAGTGGGATACACACTGAGCAAGTAGAAATGTAGTCTTGTTGAGTTTTTCTTGCTTTATTTTATGTTTCTTGTGGTTGCAGCAATTCTGAAATGTTAAAGATGTCCGGGGTCACTCACTTTTTGTCAGTCTGATTTGAGCACGTAGTTACACGATACCATCAATGACCACACGGCGGCAGTATAAGCCTGTGTCTCGGACTTAATTCATTCCTGCTAACCAGTCTGTAGCCAATGACTGGCTGCTGGCAGACATCAGTTACTATGGCGTCAACTCCCATCAGCTTTGCCACCTTTTTGTACTTTGACTTGTTGATACTGAGTGTGCTGGTTTACCTTTGAAATGTTTCATTCCCAGCCAAGAGATAAAGGCTACTATCTATGGCCAGCTGGCAATTATTTACCAGTCAATAAAGGTGTGCCAAACGACAGCCTTGTCAAAGTGTATGGCGTGTGAACAGGTGGGTTTTAGAATGTTACATAATCTTGGTTTTCAAAATGAGCGACAGTTGGTAGGTTAAGCTGGATTACTTGGGAACAATATATTTATTATTTTCTAATAGTTTGATGGTTACTTCTGATTTTAAGAACCACTTTTTTTTTTTTTTTTTTTTTTTTTCCCTACCCATTCTGATGATGGCACAATAAAACCTGCAGTATGATTGTGTCTCTTCAGCATGGTTTTGCATATTTCAAGGTCTCTTTCTGTAGTCCTCTATAGCAGCCTCCTCCTGCACATTTTTAAAGCAGATGTGTGGACAGTTCCCCACCTCTGTCCGATTCAGCCCAGGTTGATGGAAGGTCTTGAAGTGCTGGTATGTTGACTCTTCTACCCTCCGCCTTTATGGCTTTCAGATGTGTGTTTCTTTGCCTTCATGCTGGGTGCAAAGCAGCATGGTGCTTAGCACCAGATATCTGTGCAGATCAAACTCTGTTGGACTCATCTCCTCCACACACAAACGGGTCACTAAGGCTTGTTTTTCTTGCGGGGCTTCACCCCTTAACTCTTTACCGGGCTTGATTGATGCAGCCTTTGCTGAAAAGGCTGACTTAAGATCAGATCGCCTTTTTCCACAGTCATTCACTCATTAGGTACAGAATTAAACACCTGGAGCAGCCTTTTCTAGTATGACTGGCTGACCTTACAACATATCCCAGCCTCCTCGTAGGAGACCAACAATGACCGTCTGATTGGTCGCAGCGCTCTCACTGTTTTTGAAATTCAGGCGTTTGAAGATTCAGACGCTGACACAAAGTCAAAGTGACAGTTGAGCTGCCTGCTAACGGTTTGTTGCTGCGGGACGGCTGCTCGTGGTTCCCGGCACAGGCCTGCATCAACATGGACGTTTGTTGTTTGAAGCTTACATCAATCAAATATGTAGATGGGGACATAAGGGTTCTTTTCTTCAATATAAAAAGAATGCGTAAGTGTTTGAAAAGCAAAATGTCTGAATATAATATGCTACAGTTTTTTTTTTTTTTTTTTTTTTTTTTTCCTTTTTCAACTGATCACTCTGTGCTGGGAATAGCTTTGGATTCCTTGACTGCGGAAAAACAAGGTCTGGATAAATATAATGTCTGACTTTGTTGTGTCTCAGGGTGCTTTGAAGCCGTGGTGTTTCTGCTCTGTTTTTCAGCACGGCCAGGCAGATGTGTGTTGCTGTTGGCGCTTTGTGACATATGGTTATTTGTTTTGTTGAGATGCTATCTCTGGAGGCTCGGCCCGAGGATTCAGTGAGTGAATCCACAGTGGACACGTGAGGATTGATGCCTGTTTAGCTTCAGCCCCTTGACCTCGACCTTAAAGAATCCTGCTCGTCTTCAAAGCCAAGTGGCGTAGCGCTGTCTCCAAATAAGTGTAGGACGCTATAAAAGAGTTTTACACTCATCCGATGGATTTCTTTTTTTTTTGTTTGGTTGACGTGGTTTTGTGACTGGAGCAGGACTTGGCGAATGGATGCGGAATTCTCACTCCACCTTGATCAGTTTTATTAAACTAACTTGGGCTTGTGCTGTCAGATGACATTCATGTTCTTCATTTTAAAAGCAGGCTAAATAGAAGAATGCAGAAATAAGCAATGATGGATAACTCTGCAAAAGTACATGCTGTTCCTTGTTTCCTTCACTTGGCCTCTGAACAAGAGCGGATAATACAGTTTTAGGAGTATTACAAACATAACAAATAACATATCTAATAGTGTTGTAGGATCTGCACCCCTTGTGGTGGAAACGCCTGTGTGATGCAAACTGGATCCTCGTCACCGAGGTTGTCTAATTGCAACAGAACTTTAAAAAAAACAAATTCTCATCCGTATGGAAGAAGGTCTTCTTTCAACATCGAGCTACTGTTACTGTAAAGTGAGGCAGGCTTTCTACCTAAAGACCAAGTATAAGTTACTTTGTCAGTTTGCTTTGAGTAAAAAGAATAAGCTCAATAAAACCTGTTTCTCACATTGTGAAACATCCCTCTGTTCATCTCCCCCTTTCCAGGTATCGATCGCATCAGACAGCTCTCCGAGAACACCACCTACTTCCGCAGGGAACTCCGTGAAATGGGCTTCATCATCTACGGCAACGAGGACTCGCCTGTAGTGCCCATGATGCTCTATATGCCGGCCAAAATTGGGTATGGGATTCTCATGCATTTCATATTATTTGATACATTTTCAGTGCTTTACACATCAAAGGAAATTTAGGCTGGCTAATTGGATGCATTTCCCAAATGATTTCACATTTGGAAAAGACATAAAAGGCTTCTGCTCTAATTTTAATGACTTGTTGTAATGTTGCCCTTTTCAAAATAGAATCGGACTTAGTATGTGGAAAACTGTTTATGATGTCAACTTCTCACATTAAAGAGAACACCATCTAAGATTTGCAGAGTGTCGCCCTGTGTCTAACGTCGCCGTTGCTTTTCAGGGCATTTGGTCGGGAGATGTTGAAGAGAAACATCGGCACCGTGGTCGTCGGCTTCCCGGCAACGCCCATAATCGAGTCGAGGGCACGTTTCTGCATTTCAGCTGCCCATACCAGAGAGATGCTTGACACAGTAAGTCATCCTGTAAAAAGTCCAATCACTGTCCAAAACACAAAATGAAATAAGGTTTCTGTATTTATCTTACATTCAAAATAAATAGGTGAATATAGATTTTTGTTTTAACGGTCCCATGGCATGAAAATGTCACTTTATGAGGTTTTTTAACATTAATATGAGTTCCCCCAGCCTGTCTATGGTCCCCCAGTGGCTAGAAATGGGGATAGGTGTAAACGGAGCCCTGGGTATCCTGCTCTGCCTTTGAGAAAATGAAAGCTCAGATGAGCCGTTTTGGAATCTGCTTGTTATGAGGTCATAACAAGCAAGGTTACCTCCCCTTTCTCTGCTTTGCCCGCCCAAAGAATTTGGCCCACCCATGAGAGAGAGACATCATGGCTTTCAAACGAGAAAAGTGGCAGTTGGTCAAGGCCACACCCCCACCCTCCACCTTGCCCCTCCCACTCTCCTCCTCAATAGCTACAGACACAGAAATGGCACATACTAAGGAAAGCTCATTGTGGGACTGGCTCTAGTGGCTGTAGTTCTGCACCAAAGCTGAATTTCGGGAAAGAGACTTCAGATACAGTATTAGGGGACCACTAAGGTCTATATAAAAGCATCCAAAGAGCACCATGTCATGGGACCTTTAAATCAATAATGCAAAAAAAAATTAATCCCAGTTAAAAATTTCAATTTCCATCACAGACCTCCCATAGGTTTACAGTTTTTAATCACTGCAAAGGACCGTGGCTGATTCTTGCCATTTATTTCTTCACTTTCTTGTTGCAGAAGCTTTTCTCCGATGTCTCGCCATAAAAGGGCTGTATTTATTCTAAAAATGGAGTACAAAGATTCTACTTGCAGTGGGAACAAAACAACTTCAAAATGAGCATTAAAATGGTCATTAGCACGTCGGCACAAACTGGAAAAATGCCTCTAATGATATTTGCATTTGCTCCACTGTCATCTCTTATATGCCTCAGCGATGAGTAAAAGTAGTTTCTTGGACACATCTGGGCTCAATGTTTGTATCGAGTGCTGCCACTTCCAATATACAACTGCCATTTGGTCTTTAGTTCTCATCCAAGATGTGAAGAGCGAGACATCTTCTTCAGGGGATGTTGTTACAGGACAAACTAAATTTTATCCTCAACATCATGTAGGAGTTTGTTTGCATTCATGGGTGATCATGTATCCAAGAAGCACTCAGTGGGCTTTTCTCAGCTGTTGATCAACCAGATCTGCCTGCCTGACTGCTGACTGACCGTTTTCTATGTTCGAGTGTGTGTCCTTCTACATACTACGTGTGCCCGTTGAATAATTAAGGCTCCCAATGGGTCCTTTTATTATAAAGAAACTTGGAAGGCCAAGCTGTCTCCGAGTATTACAGCGTGGCTCAGACGGAGACTTTAATTTGAGCAGTTCTGCCTCTCCAAAGACACTTCATTCATCTTACTGAGGAGCATGTCAACACCGTTTGTAATAGTCCATTTAAAGGGCATCAGCTTGCCTTTTGTGGAGTACTTCGAGGAGCCGCTTTTTCCGTCTTTGGAACAGCCAGCCCTCGCTATTTCTCAAACCATGGAATCGGGAAAAAAAAAAAAAAGGTCAAGAGGAAGGTAAATTGTTTCCAGGTGCCCTGCGGTGTTGCAATGCTGATACAGTCTCTTGTGGAAAGACGTGGAGGAGTTTCTGTTCAGTTGTGGTTTATGCAGGGAGCCTTCTGTTCACCTTTTGCTTTCAGAGCCCCCCCCTTCTTCAGCACCGCCATGTTTTAATGCTTGAAAATCCAAGTGTGATTAAGGCTTAACACTTCATGTAGCAGCTACAAACAATTGTCTTTCAGGTTGTCTAGCTATTTGTGCAATCTGCTCTTTCTTTTTTTTTTTTTTTTTACTCTGGCTGTATTCACTTACTTTTGATTGACATAAATAATGTCTTTTTGGATTGAGATTAATAGCATTCCTCCTGTTGTTTTGCCAGGCGTTGAAGGCCACCAGTGAAGTGGGCGACCTGCTGCAGCTGAAGTACTCCAGACGTGAACGGCCTCTCCCCTCGCTTGGTTGGATGGCCGAGGAGAGCCTGCTTCAGGACTGAGCCACATCGCCTCCTTCTTCCTCACAGCTCAATGTTCCTCCCTCACTTGACCTTTTCCTGTCCGATATCCCTCATTTTCCTCTGAGCCACTGTCTCCAACCCGCTTCGCCATATCTCCTCAAATCAGACTCCCGTGGACAGAACCAAAGTCTTCAGTTTTAAAAGCTGCACACTAGCACCACTCATTAGCCCGTGTGCAGTCTGTGACCTGTACAGCTGATTTTACCGATGGCAGGGTGGGACCAAAATCCCCCTACGTCTGTCTGCACATATGTCCCTTCAGTTTGTCCTAACTTATTGTGACTGCATTGGTCTAAAGTCAAGTCTTATTCCTGTGTGCACCTTTTTACATGTGTGTCCTATTCGTGCAATAGCAACAACAACTTGGAGTTTCTTTATAATCCAAAACAACCTAGAGCAAAGTAGACAGATTTTTGCCTCAAGTTCCTACTTGTGCACTTGGAGAAAAAGAAATCTGATCATAGCTGTTGCCGTGATGAACACAAAAGGAAAGAATGATATATGTACAGTAAATATTATTTAACCAGAAGTTGGTATTGCTGCATTAGGGTAGCATCCCAAACCTCAAAGAGAGATACATTATTTTACAAGAGTAACATTAGCATATGTACTCCATTTGTATTTATCCGATGGCTTTTTTTCTTTTCTAATCACTTTTACTTGAATAGAGAGTATAGAATTTTGGGTTCTTTCCCTAACCAAAGGATGTATATGTATAGATATGTTTTATACCTTTTCTCTTAAAATGTAAAGCATATGTTCCAAAAGTAAACATTTAACAGGGAAACGATCCCAGGGAGCAAGAATAAGGAACATTTTTATTCCTTATTTTCGAGAAACTATTTCAGCCTTATTTACACCTGCACTCAAAATCTTGAGCCCAGTGTCTTTAACATTTCTATGAGCTTATGAGCTACATGTGTGATTATTTTTTATTTTTATTCTTTTGCTAAATCTTTCTCACTCAAGTGCTTTCGTGTGAATCAGCGTCGACACCGATCTCTGAGCGCGATGACACGCTGTAACTTAGGTCTGTATGTATGACGATGCCGCTCCCGTGCCCATCTGATTTACAGACTGCTTTATTTATTTAAAATGTCTTTGTCATCTTATTTCTGTGAAACATTATTTTGATCTGGAAGGCAGCTCAAAATGTATCCCAGTTTGTCTTTGAACTACCTACACGTCTTAACTAAAGTGCTCGCACTACTGACAGGCATTGTAAATGCACAGATGACGTAGTCACTCAAATTTGCAAGATTTGTATGTGTATGCTTCAAATGTTAACTTATATTTCATCATCAGTGGTCATCTTCTAGAATGACATTCCATATCCGTGTCAATTGTTTTAGTTGTACTGTTTTTGTCTCCCTTTTCTGTGGGAGGTCACCCCAAACATGGCATACATGCCACTGTCACTGTCAAATATCCTGCTGATGTGTTTATGTTCTACAACCTAATTGATGTGAATTTGGAGTGTAGCCAGTGTCAGAAAGCTGGCCATTCCTATAAATGTTCATCAAAGTGATTAAACGCAACTCAAATTTCAAGAAGCTTTTGTTGATATTTTTTTTGCATTTTAGCATAGCACGACAACTGTTGGGGGGGGGGTTTCTTTTAACTTTACATCCATTAGATATTAATTGTCTTTGAGTGAGTCATTCCAATATTGTTGGGGTGAGGTTTTTTTTCACAGAAAATGGCTTGAATAACAACTAGGAATAGAATATAAAAGGTGGAACACATGACCATGATCTTGAATTGCAATCTTCAGAAATGTGCTCCTACATTAAAATAAAAAAAAAAGATTCTCGTCAAAGTTTCCTCTCAAGCTGTCTGCAGCACCGTGCAGTATGTCAAGTCTCTACATTTCTGTCTATGGAGGCAAGAATGTAATTGCAAACAGCAATGTGACCGTTTCTCTCAGCCAGGTTTCCCTCATTGAAACTGAGGAATTAAAGTCAAAAGAGATTATCTAAATGTTTGAGTTGCTTGGAGCTCTTTGATGTAATGCGAGTTTTCCAGCCTAGCTTTCCACAACTACCTGCAAACTGCAGGGACCATTGGAAACTTGCTTATCAGTTGCTTTTGCCCTTGGAATTGTATTTGGGTTAAAGATAAACCACTCGGAGGAGTTTGTAAAGCTGTGATGTTTGTTGACCACGCTGTTGGAAACAGTGCTGCGAAGATTAAATCACTTTCTTTGTATCAAGTTATGGAATGGATTTTTGTTTATTTACAGCAGGCGCACACAGACAGACTAGTCACTCATGACAAACATGTTTTGAAAGCCTTTTTGACTGATAAGTCACTGACATCCTGCCATCACCACAGCATTCCACATTGACCAGTCATTCATGGTATTTTTGTG
The DNA here is from genome assembly GCF_004354835.1 of Perca flavescens. Classification (NCBI taxonomy): domain Eukaryota; kingdom Metazoa; phylum Chordata; class Actinopteri; order Perciformes; family Percidae; genus Perca; species Perca flavescens. The sequence goes on from NC_041348.1 coordinate 11,273,812, forward strand.
AAATAGTATGCCGGTCGGATGAGATAATGACTCCTTACCAGAGAAAAATGGCAAAACAAACCCAAAGAAAAATAACATGTCATTTAAGAGCTTGTAGGAACAAGTACAAAATAATTCCATTTAACAGTTTGGTAGTCTAAATATTTGATTAAATGCACTTTCTCAGTGAGTGAGTGAATGTCCACTTCATGCCCTGCATAATGCAGCCTGCGGAGGTTCTATGTAAACTAAACCTTGTACCTTATCAAGAAACTCCGTGGCCGCGCGCTTCCCCCCCTCCACACAGCTGTGAGCAATAAGCTTCCCACCCCCAACTCCTTCACCATCAACCTTCTGAATGCGTGCGTAAAAGGCAAGTTTACCGAAACCGGTTGGCTGGGCGGTGCACATACAAACACACGCATCCACTCGAACCGGTGGATGAACTTCAGCTGGATAATGGATTAACGCATCAGACAGATAACAACAACAAAAAGAACGCACAGCATACTATGATGTCAATGTAAAAATGTCAATGTATTGGAAGACGACACCCACCCATCCACGACGGATTGACTCACACTTTAAAGTAGTTGAATAAAGCGCGCGCCGGTGCGGACGGTTGAGATTCTACGTGGGTTATTTCACGTCTTTCTGATACCTAAAGCTCTTCCAACTGTGGTATTTTTTTATTATTTTTTATGGGGAAGAGAAGCGTTGAGCTCGAGCCGCCATACGGAGTGACAGTTGCTGCGCGAGGCGCTGGTGCCAGATATGGATAGCACGCGGGATACCTCTAGACGCTGGTGCGCATCTTCATAAAGTGCGACACTTCGAGACTGACGGGGGCCCAAAAACTTCATCTGTCCTGACTCAAAGGTGCTGACAGACGGAGGACGAGCAGGACGCAATCGCTTCTTCCCGACCGACAAGCAAATTTTTTAGGGAGAACAGTTTAAAAAAAGTAAATAAAAGCCTGCACGGTTAGCCTACTTTTACAAATCTTCACAGGAAGCTTTGAAGTAGAGAAGATGCGTCAAGAGGTCGCGAGGAGATTTCACGCGCTGCTCGTGATTTGGTCGATTGTCGTCAGTTTGGGGACCGGGTTTCCTACCAGACACAAGAATGTTGCCCACAAGGTGAGTTTTCTTCAAATAGTGACCATGTGTTGACTTTTCTTTTTCTTTTCAGGTTTATCAAATTGCAACAAGAAGTTTTTCAAAAGCTGCAAAGTCTTAAAAACACACCTGCCGTTGTCAGATAATTAGTTAGCTTAGTGCCCCGGTGCGTCTTTGCTAACGTTAACTGTTGTAAAGTGTCATACTCGTACTAATTAGCCTATTTTACATTAATGTCGACTATAATAGTCTTAATCTTGTAATATCATTGGTAGTATTATACAAATATCCCCAAAAAAAAAAAAAAAAAAAAAAAAAAAAAACGTAACCTAAAACGTGTAGATTTGATAAGAAAATGGGAATGGAAATGAGCTATCGTTTCCAGACTAATGTTGGTTATTATTAGCCTAACTGTTATTGGGTACAACAAACACTAGAATCAGGTGCCTTTTAGGGAATAAAAAAAAAGAAAGATATTATGAGCTATAGTAATTTCTGTTATATCCGAATTCTACGTCTATTGCTTCTGCAGTCACTGCTCTTTGTCAACCATTACCCTCAGTGAGTTTCCATCAAATTATTCAATCAATTAACTCAGCTGAAAATTACAGCATTCCCTCGCCAGTGCGTGCTGCTCTCTTTTGTTGCACTTATCTCTGCATGTATAGTATGGTTTGCCATCACTGGGCATACACCCTGCTATAATAAATCCAAAATCTCTCTACAAACACACACACACACACGCTGTGCAATCTGTGGTGTGTCTATGGGAATGTTTGTGTTACACACAGACATATTTGGATATCAAAGTCTGTTTGTGTGTGTGTTTGTATCAGGGTTCAGTTTTTGCCTTTGAACTCTCCATCTTGTGTGGCCTCCCATGGATGCCCTATTGGGACTCTCTCTCTCTCTCTTTCTCTCTCATCATCTGTCCGATTGATGTCAAAGCGAAAAGAGACAGGAGAGGAAAAGGAGGGAGGGAAGAGGAGAAGGGAATAATTAGTGAGCAGATGAAAAAAAAAATCTCATTGTGGCTGTGTGATTGTTTATTTCATTCACCAAAAGCTGCAGTTGGTGACTCTGTGCCTTGGCCTGTGACCTGCTGGATGCGTGTCCGTGAGTGGTGGATGAAGAGGAGAGATTAGCAGAGGAAGAGAGAAGCAGGAGGGAAAGCTCAGTAAAGCGGGTGCCCAGTAACGAGATGCTTATGTAACCAGAATAAGGCAAGCCCTCGGCATCTCTCACACTAGAGCTCGGGTCAAGTGTCATCCGTCGGATTGTTTACATTGGCTCTTTTTTTGTGCTAATGTGGAATTTCCTGTATTTGGTTTTACCCCCCCATCTCTTAACGAAGAAGGGGTTAGTGTTGAAGTGGCCTCTTCTCTAAATATTGGGACCTGTTTGCCCTCAGTGTTTTGTACCTCCACTTCCCACCCCGACCTCCACAACCTCACCCCGATTCCACCAGGCATGCATTTGTTATCCTGTTTCCATTTGCAAAAGATGGCGATCAAAGAGCGTCCATAGTTTATTGTTCTTGTGTAATGGTTTGGAAACAGCCAAGTGCAGAGGCCTTTGATATCTGCGGGCACATAAATCAGGGCTGCCACACCGCCTGCCTTCCCAGCCTGCCCCCTAACCCCACTGGATTCCATCCCTGCCCCTCACCTCAGCCCCCGCTGCCCCCATCCAGTCTCCTGACCTCCTCTCCCTGACCTGAATATGTGTCACCCTCAGCAGTAGCAATGGCAAGAGCTCAAAATAAGTCCAGTCTTTTCAATCTAGTCAAAGGAGTAGGGCTGGGCAATGTATCGATATTATATCGATGTATGAGGCTGGATATCTTCTTAAATTTAGGATATCGTAATGTCGCAATATGACACAAGTGTTGTGTTTTCCTGGTTTTAAAGGAACATGCCGACTTATTGGGAATTTAGCTTATTCACCGTATCCCCCAGAGTTGGATAAGTCCATACATACCCTTCTCATCTCCGTGCGTGTCGTTACTCTGTCTGACGCACCCACCGCTAGCCTAGCTTAGCACAGATGCTGCAGGTAACCGGCTTCAGCTAGCCTACTGCTCCCAATAAGTGACGCCAACATTTTCCTATTTACATGTTGTGATTTGTATAGTCACAGCATGTACAAATAACAAGGTCACATGAGACACAGCCATCTTCTAACCATATACATCCTGGGAACTATATTCTCAGAAAGGCGAAGCACTGCTTCTCTCTCCTCTCTGCTCCTCACCACGGTGCTTCTCAGGTGCTGCGAGCAAATCACTCCGCCCAAGTAGCAGAAGTAGCAGTGCTTCGCCTTTCTGAGAATATAGCTCCCAGTATGTATACGGTTAGAAGATGGCTGTGTGGCTGTGGCTTATCTAACTCTGGGGGATACGGTGAATAAAGTAAAGTTCCAATAAGTCGGATTGTTCCTTTTTAAAGGCTACATTACAGTAACGTGATGTCATTGTCTGAACTTACCAGGCTTTTCTAGCTGTTCTACTATATGCTTTTACCCACTTATTAGTCATTATATCCACATTACTGATGATTCTTTATCAGAAATGTCATTGTGTAAATATTTTGTGAAAGCACCAATAGTCAACGCTACAACATCGCCGCAATATCAATATTGAGATATTTGGTCAAAAATATTGTGATATTTGATTTTTCTCCATATCGCCCAGCACTACAAAGGTTATTTGTTGCAAAAAGGGTGGATTTAATGTTTGTCTGAGAAGAGAGAAGCGGTCTCCAAACCACGCCGAGGTCCCCCACTGCATCCAGATAGTCTTCCTTTTAAACACACTGCATGCCATCAGCCGTCGGGCCTTTGATCCGAAGCGCTCCATTACAGAGAGGAGGAGAGCAGGATCAGAGAGAATGAGGGGGAGGAAGAGAGGAGGAGGAGGAGGAGAGTGATATACAGGGCGAAAGAATACAGGATCCAGATGTGTAACAAGACGAGATGAGGAGGGTGTGAAAGTATGGGGCCTCTCCTGTAACTCCGGACCCTTGGTGTCTGCGTGAGTGTGGAGGTGTTGGAGCATGTGCGCGAGTGTTGGTGTGTAAGAGTGAATATTGTCACTGCTGGTCAGATTCGACAGTGGTGCACTCGTGCTAATAACAAGCCAGTGATGGGGTGAAATGGAGCATCATGCTGGAGGATTTCTTCACTAAAATCGTAAACCAATCACCAACCATTAGGTTTATCAGAGAGAAGCGGAAGCATGGGGCCTTTATTGCTTGCTATGTTCATTTAGAGAAGAATGTTCTCTGCTCTTTTTTGGTATTCTGACTTATCAATTGACAAACATAATACATAAGATTAGAGGTATTGGCCGTGAAAAAACTGGTATTGGAGCAATTTTATGAAAAGAAATAGATTTTTAAACATAGTGCACAAAGTGTTGACTTTTGTTTGATATTAACTGTTTTTCATTTTTGAAACAACATACTAAACATACAATTCACAACATAAACATACCCCCCACCACTTGTCATCCCCACCCACAAAGAAAACATGACACAATAACCACAATATACAAGTCCATACAAGAAAATAATAGCAAAATAGACCAACTGTAAACCCAATAAACCTATGTATAATGACAACACCATAAACCCATCGTACACGTCTCTCCCCAGCACAAAGCTTCGTAGGAGTCCTCCAGAAAGCTCAGGTACTATTTTCCCGTATAGACATCCAACCTGACAAACCCTTTGTGTGCAGTGTTGACTTTTTAAGTTAGCCAGTTACTTTAAAAAAAACAACTAACTGACCAAGTAATTACCTACATGCAACATTTAGGGCTGCTTTAACGATTACTTTCATTTTTGACTAATCTGCTGATTGTTGTCTTGATTAACCATTTAAGACTACAGTATGTCAGCGCAATAGTGAAAAATGTCCATCCCAGTTTCCCAGAATCCACAGTGACATCTTCAAATGTCTTATTTTGTCCGACAGACCCAATAGCCAAAGCTACTCCTTTTACAATTATATTAAAACAGAAAATGCAGCAAATTTAACAAATTCAGTTTTTGTTTTGTAATATTTGCTTGCAAAATGATTTGGACGACTTATTGATTATCAGAATAGTTGCAGATAATTTTCCTGTTAATTTATTGACTAATTGACCAAGTTACATCATAAACAATAGCTAAATGAAATGTTTGTATTTCGACCCAAAATCTTTTCAAATTGACATAGACTATTCTGTTAAATTGTAGTACTACTTAAACATATTTTATGTATTAACGTGTTAAATGTTCCTGTAAAAAGCCAGAGGAATTTGTGTTTTCAGCAGCATTGCTCTAATTAGTATGTGTAATATTTACTTACAATATTTGCAGTGGATAAAATTACAGAGAGAGAGGCTAAATATGCCAAAAATGTTTTAAAAAGTTTACAGATATCTGGGGAGGGGTCCAACTTCTCTTCGTCCATCATTTATCATGCTTGACGGGCTTCCCATCTAAACAGGCATTATGTGTTCACATGCTTGAATTTGACCGAGCCCATAACTTCTTTATGGGACAATCACAGGCAGTCAGTGAAAAGTACGCCCTGTTCTAGAGGCCATACGTATAAATCATCAACCATTTGGTCATTAATTCGGACATTTCTTCTCCTCTTAAGCGCTCCAACTGCAACTGGTTTGTTTTGAGCAGACCACAAACTGGCTCAGGTTAAATCTCAAGGTCCGGTGCGATCATATGTTTGAGCCAATTTAGCATATTCAGGATGATATAGACATCAGTGGATGACAGACAAGGGTTCATTAGAGGGTTTGGATTTTGGTTTTGACCAGTGTCAGGCATGAAATAGATATGTGCCCTATTAGACATGAAACAGACACACACACTCTGGAGAATCAGACCAACCTAAAAATCCATTTTCAGCAACTATATTCCAGATACATTACATATATCTACCCCCACCATTATAATGTCACCATTAATCACCTTTAATCTCAGAGCTCAGCATTTCCTCTTGCTGGGCTCAGTAACTGTAAAACCTGAAAGGTCAAATGAGTGGCGGCCGTAGTGGCGGCAGCACAGCAGGTTTCAGACACGCTCGCAGCAGCCCAGGGGTCCCACGCCTCCCAGGCCCTCTCATTAAAGCTAAAAGAGGATCTCTCTGGCACAGGCCCCTCTTTGTCCACGGCCCGGATGCCATGACTGTTGTGGGAAAAAAGAATGAAATCAACGAAGGTTGGTTGGTCACTTGGCTGGTTAGTTGGATGCCTCAGGGGCTTTTTGGAATTGCTGACCAAGCTACAAAGTGGTAGATGGTTTCAAGGTTTCTTCCTGGAAACCGAGCACTAATTGTTTGTTCACATTCATCAACGAGTCACTATAAATGATAGATCCTTTTTGTCATTAGTCCTGAAGTAGCCACTAGCTTTTGAATGCATTCCAGTTGTCTCAGTTCCCCTTGTTCTTTACATGATTTAAGGTGGTGTCTACACACAGTCAACCGTGTGAGAGGCAGAAATCAGGCTTTAAGACATTTCCTGCCACCCACACATCTCTTAAATCATTCCTCTAGATTCCACTACACTCTTCTTCTTACGTCTTAACTTGTACTTACAGGCACATGGCCACCCGATTCACAGCGGCGGGGTCCAATATGGCCCTGAGGCTTTGGAGCAGCATAACCAGGTCCAGAGTCTCCTGCCCGGGCCCCAAAACCACCAGAGGAGGTGGCCCCACCCCCAGCACCGCTCCGTTGGGGTTCTTCCACAGCCTGAGCCAGAGGAGGAGACCAAACCTTTCATCCTGGACCTCAAGAACTTTCCAGACCTGGCCAATGCTGACATCAACTCACAGAACCCCAACATACAGGTGAGTCTGGGGAGGGGAGTCGCACACATTCATAGACAGCTTTATTTATTAAATTATGTGTTAAATTGCCATTCATGCAAGGAGAACATTGTGCCTTTTATTGTGTAAAATGATTTATTTCCTTAATGTGTAACAAAATCAACAGTCTCTCTGTCTAATCTTAGCAACCCGGCTGCGTCTTTTTTTGTGCTACTATTTAATTTAAGTGTAATAAATGGAAACAGGCTCTGTAAGCATAAGTGTTAGCCATTAAGTCCTCATCATCTCCTTCTAAATTGACCCAAAAAGTTGTTCTGTTTAACTTATCTCAGGGCAGTTATCCTCTCCAACTCTGGCCAGTGTAATCAGGATGTGGTTAGAGGGACATAATGATGCCGGCCAGAAACCGATAAAATGTCTGATGAGTTTTCATGTAGCATAAAGACCAGATGTACCATACACTGACTGAAAGATTTATTCAGCTAAGACAAATGAAAGCATTACCAATCCTCATCTTCCCTCAACTTCCTAACTGTGAAATTAATTTCACCAAAGTTACAAAAAGATTTCCCCTGTAGTCTCCGTGTTGCCTGGTCTTCACATCAGCTGAAGTGGGCCCTTGGAAGTACTGTAGCATCTAGGATGAGTCATGTGAGGTAATGAGAGGTAGCTATCCAGAATAAATGCTCACATTCTCTCCCCGAGAGGATCGTTTGGTTGGCTGAGTGCTCATGCTCACGTCTGGCTGGCTGACTTAGATCTGGGGAGCGGCTTCGCTTGGTAAAAACCTCTTCGCCAAATTTGAGTGAGTTGATATCTTGGAGAAGAGCTTGTAACTCAAGCGCTAAAGCTGCACAAAAGTATTGGAGGTACTTGACTTTTTTTTTTTTTTTTTTTTTAATGAAAGATTGCGGCAAAAGCATAGTCAACTCATCTGTACTGGACAGTTCAATTGCATGTTGCATGTCATTATCTTCTACTCACCGTTAAGTCATTAGGTTGCTCTGCAAATCACGCTGCAATTGGTAGTCTTGGTTTGCTAGTTTAGACTTTTAAGAGAGAGTTGTCCGGCTTCCCAAATATTGTAGCTGTCCAAGATCATATCAGTGACACAGATGAATGTGTTCATGGGTTACTTCAGATTGACAGAGACGCTCTCTTTTTCAACAAGGTAACCATCGAGGTGGTGGACGACCCCCAGATGGAGGTAGAGATGGACCTGGCCAAGGAAAAAGACTGGCTACCCTCCTCTTCCTCCTCACCCTCTTCCACTGTGGATTGGCTTGGAGGCAAGAAGCTTTTCTGGCCCCTATTCTGGAGCTACACGGACGCCGATTCCAGCGAGGACAGCAACAGCCGGTCAGGCGTTGAGGAAACTGGTGAGGAAGAGGAGGAGGAGGATTACTCCCTGGATTACGGCAGTGAAGAGCCCTTACCCAGCGGAGTGGGCGGAGACTGGGATACGCGTTGGAATGAAGGCTGGGATCCAGTGCAGAGCTACTATGGTAAGGTTTGCCAAGTGGTACGCCCGCCGTCTGCTAGTACAGCCACACAGCCATTTTAAATATGACTTCATCACACTGATTATGGCTTTTAAAAAATTAGCAAAATGTATCCTGTGGGTTTTACCAACGGGGGAAAAAAAATGCAAAAAGGAAAAGTATGGAAATACAATTAGTGAATTCATCAAATCCAGAAAGAGATAATGGGAATGTCTGGAAGAAGAGAGAGTGAGAGAGAGAACGCGGGAGGGAGAACAACAGAGGCACTTAGGAAGGCTGCATGATAACTGTCTTTACAGTCAGAGTGAACCAAGCCATGCCAGTATGCGACGCAGCATGAGCACTCGACCATCAGGACATTGTGGGTTATGGGCACTTTGAAGCCGACACTGGCCGTGCTGGTCGCAGAGGCCTGCCTTTTGAAGATGGGTCCGATGCGCTCGCTAATGGCAGCGTGAGGCCGGCACTGTTCCCTGGGACAAAACAGCCCTCTGCTTGTGGACAATTAGAGGGCAGATTTGGAACACAGAATGACAGGGGCCATTCGGCCGACCCTTTCATCCTTCCCTGGGACCCCATGCCCCCCCTCCCCAGACTCTGGCGGCCCTCAATGCCCTCTGCGGCTCGGCCTTTTGAGCCAGTTCAAGAATTTCGGGGGGCTTTCAGGGCTCTGCATAACTTTTACAGCTCTTTTCCCCTCTTAATTCTGCCTTTCTCTGGTGGGAAAACATGTCGTGTCTCAGCTAGCACAGACCACTTATTCAGTGGTAAAGATAGTCAATAATTAGAGAGAAAGAGATAGGTGTACATAGTGAATGAAAGGGAGAGAAGATGGAAAAGAGAGATTAAAAAAAAATAAAAGAAATGTATGATGGGCTAGGCAGTGGGTAGGCCAAATGTGTGTGTGTGTGTGTGTGGGTGTCTACTGTAGATCAGAGCGCAGTCATGGGCTTACCACAGCCTAAGGCTTTCATTCTTCAGAGAAATTTCCCATAGATGCAAATCTGTACATGATTGATCTATTTATTTATTTTTTAAGTTTTTGAAGGTTGTTGTTGCAGCACAAACCCTCTACTGTTGTATTGTAATCTCAACATGTGGTAGCAGGTTGCTAGTTTTTACTCTTTAATCTTTCCCTTTGCCAATATATAGATTGCATCTGCTTTAACTGTTGTGCATGCAGTCGAGCCAGCAAAGGGCAACAATGCCTATTAAGCGGTCACATCTAAAGACTCAGTGAACATAAATCAAGTATGTCTGCCTTAGCTTCTTCTGTAATTAAGACTCTCCTGAGACCTCATTCCCGTATGGCCACATGGCGAGTTGGCAGTGCCCACAAAGTAAAATTGGGTGCTCGCTACACCCAAGCTGGTATTTCTGCACCCACCTCGCCTTTAATCAAGAATGACTTGTTTTCAGTGTTATTAACACCACAAGGAAACGTGGTGCGGAGGCGGACAGCCACAGCACAGCTTCTCTCTCTCTAATTTTACTGAGGCCTTTTTAAAAAGAATATGGGTTTGCATGGGAAAGGTTAGACCAGGAGAAAATTGTCATTTATATGGACTGAGACAGTCCAGAAACTTTGAAAGCTTATTCTGGATTACACTGAGTTCACTGGTTTGTTGTGATTTGCAGGAGTTTCCCCCTTGTATTCATAATCTCAATCAACCCTTTGAAGCTGCTGCCCAAATACAGTGCATCTGCTAATTGTGCCTGAAAGCATGATGTCGAGTTCCTTTAACTGTACATTTAATTCCATGCTTTCATTTTGTATTCCTCTCATAATGTCTCCGATAGTTTTTGTTGTTGTTGTATATTGTGCTTTAATCTTAGTAGAATCGGATGAATTTTAATAGTAGTACAAAGACAGTTTTGATCCATGTGAAATGTAGCACAAAAGCTCCGTAAACGGCTGAGTTTGTTTTGAATTTTGTCTTCTTTTCCACAGAGAAGGAGACAGATGAGTGGACTCCCTGGTCTCCCTGTTCAGTGACATGTGGAAACGGTGAGAGGAAGAGGACCAAGTCCTGTGGCTACTCCTGCACTCTGACTGAAGCCTCTAAGTGTGACCTGGAGCCTTGTCCCGGTGAGATTATATTTCCACTTTAAAAGATAAAAATAACAACCGCGGCAAGAGTATTTAGATATTTTTGTTCTGCTTTCCCAGCTGTTATTTTTTTTTAATCTAGAGCTGATGTACCACTCTCCTCTTTGTAGGTGATGTCAACACTGTTGTAGAGCCTTTCCCTTTCGAGATGGAGAATGGCACAGAGCCATTTGGGACAGGTGAGTTTTCCATAACAACTTTCATTAGCTTAAAGGATCAAACCATATTTTAACACATTAACTGCAAGCTGTTTATACTGTTCAGTCCACAATTTTACAAAGCATACTCAGTCTAAATAATCGCCGTTTCTTTGCTTAACCGCAATTAATTGCTAACATTAGCTAAGGTCTTAAGGCGTATGACTGTTAATTGTTGATTTGGTTTAGATGTGCCAAATTGTAATCATATAAGTGATTATGGGTCGGACTATATATTTTTATTTTTATTTCAATTGTTAGTTATTGGCACTTGACCTTATACATGTTCATAGCAACAAATATGGCAAGGGGGGATACAGTTATAACAAAAACAAATGATGATAATAAAGAGCCGTTGTTTACTTTATAGGCTGTGTATTTGTGTTATTACATTATCTGGATCACATGACAGCGATATAACCAAAAGATGTATCCTGGAATTCATTCAAAACTTTGATTTGTTTAAAAAATTAAATCTTTTTTTATTTGACTGAAAGAGACAATTATATTGTTAATTGCAATTATTTCTGAGACAATTAATTGTACAGCAACATTTGGAATTGTTACAGCTGTAACTCAGTCAGATATATACTGTAGTTGTAGGTACAGTATATGACGGTACCCCACTGGCTAATAGATTATGGTAACAAACCACTGAGATGCTGTCACAAGGGAATGTAATACTGGCTTGCTCAATACTGGTTATGAAATTCCAATTTCATGTGGTATTGCTGTCCTTCTTCCAATAGATGTGGACAGCTGTGAGAAGTGGCTCAACTGTAAGAGTGAGTTCCTCCAGAGGTACCTCCACCAGGTCCTGTCTGAGCTGCCCAGCTGCCCCTGCTCCTACCCCTCTGAAGTGGGGTACACTGTGGTCAGTGTCTACGATGAGAAGCATGGCCGGCAGTTCCGCTGGCGCGATGCCAGCGGTCCCAAGGAGCGCCTGGACATCTACAAGCCGTCAGCGCGTAGCTGCATCCGCTCAACACTTTCCGGCGATTCATCTACTCTTGCAGCGCAGCATTGTTGTTATGGTGATCGCGGGCGGCTGATCACACGGGGGAAAGGCGCAGGCACGCCGAACCTGATCAGCACGGAGTTCTCACCTGAGCTGCACTTTAAGGTGGATGTGCTGCCTTGGATCCTGTGCAAGGGAGACTGGAGTCGCTTCCACGCGGTGCGGCCACCAAATAATGGATTGAGCTGCCCAGAAAACCCCCATGAAGACGTGTTCATGAATGAACTGGAAGAGGCCAGGGAGTACTGAGGGACCACAGCCAAAACTATCACTACGGAGAGTCAGAGGGCCCAATCCTAATTTGAGAGGAGACTGCCTACTTTAAAGTCATGACATATTACATCTAAACCATGCATCATGCATTTATTAAGTATTGAGGAAATGCACATTTGTGATTGGGAGATTTGTGGGGATGAGGTATGATGGGGATATGTGGCTGTCTCAAGTTAGGATTTGGCACAGTGTCCTGGTATTAGGCTCAACTGAACTGAATTACAAGAATGGAAAAAAGAAAATGCAGTGTTCTCCTATCGCTTGCCAACCTGTTCCACATCTGGCATAACATCAAGCTCTCTCTCTCTCTCTCTTTATATTCATTACACTCTCCTGGGTGCGTGTAAGCATGATGTCTACCTACTGGTATTTTTGACGGTGTCCTGGAGCACTTGTGATTGACAATAGAAACAAATGGTAAACATCCTGATTATGCTTCTTGTAGGTTTTACATTAGGAAATGTATGAATGTGGACTGGTTATATTGATGAAACAAACACATGCATGGGAAGAGTCCACCAGATGAATATCCCAACTATGCTGCTACAATATAAAATCCTTCAGGTTTTACAAAGGTATTAAGGGGAACAAGACAACAGGACATCGGTAAACCCAAAAGATGCCACGTTTATTCACAGTAATGTAGATTTCAGCCAATGTTTTGGGACACTAAAATTGGTAGATTAGCGGTTAGAAGAATTTGGGATCTCAACCAGAGAGGTAAGCTAAAAGGATTTGAAACATTCTGCTGTCATTATCGAGAGCTTGCTAGTGAGAATGATGAGAATAGTCCATTAGCAGTAATGGTACGCAAACAGCACATTTGATTTCAAATGTTTTGTCACACAGATTGAGTTTCCTCACATTTTCACAGCCATGAAGATATATGTGATCTGGGTGCCAAAGAGTTAAAAATCAGACTGTTGGTGCCTGTGTAAATCCAGCCTCCTAAGTCTACGGTGCAAATGTAGGAAAAATGAAGTTGTTCAGTGAGTAGATTGTGCTCATAGATCTCTACAACGTTCTCAGGGGGACTTACTGACCATGATAAACAAATTTGTTCATTTACCTCGACAGCAGAGCACTTTTGGAACTAGTACAAAGTGTATTGGGGTAAAGATTAATAGGAAGGTTTTGGAGGTCTAACCCAGATTGTAACTGATGAACAGATAATGCTTTTTGTGCAGTTTCAGAGAGCAGTTGGAACCCTTTATAAGTGAATAGCTGTTGATGCATTGTGTGTGGTAGAAAGATGTCATTGCTGCTTAGGGCTTAGGGTCTTTGGGTTTATGTACAGAACTTGATTGCATAGAAAGGACATTCCTACTCAAACATTCCTGAGAAGTCATGTAGTTGGAGCCCTTACCCTGGCTTACACGTACAGGTAAAGGCAACGTGGAAGTAGTCACCATTAGCATAGACCCCATAGGTATTAGTGCAAAGGATTGAAAATGCTGATGTAGTAATCTTACATTTACATATAAATACCTTGGGACGCCAGGAATTGCTCTTTCTATCCAGTCTAATTCTATGGATGTTCGCTCCAAACCTTTTTTTCAGGAATTCTGCTTCCAGATGTGTATATGCAAACACGCATTTACATTTCGGAATCACCAATTTTAAAGGAAGGCACTTTATTAAAGATATATCAAAATGTACTCATGTTTGCCATTTGTTGATGATAGTGTTATTGTGATGGGAAACTCGCCAGCAATGCTGCATTGTTCTATGAAAGTGCATATATCAAGTGTTCTGTTGAGGAAAGCATGATCTTTTTGTGATTTCTGAATCTAGTATTACATTTATGGTGTTGTACAGTATTTATTTGTCTGTTCTCTTTTTTTTAAGTTTGCTGAAGTTTTGAAATGTCTCTATACTCAACATGGTGCACTAATCTGACTGAGAAATGAAGGCACCCATTATCAAAAGGGAAACCACTTGCCTCATATCACTTCATACAGCGACATCAAGTGTCTGTGCTTCATTCTACTTATCTTGCTCTATGAATATGTTGTTGCAATTATGCTGAAGAAATATATAAAGACCTTGCATTCATCATCTGACATTTTAATGTGTCGTCTCTTTTTCCACAATTTAGTTACTGTGTAGTGGAGCCAAGCATAGCATGGTACTGTGCAGCAAAATTCCTTAAAACTCAACTGAGTAGTTATACTCGTTTATTGACAGACATACCAAACTTTTCCGTACCTTTCCTCTCCAACAAGACAGGTACAGTGCAGCAAGCATTCCTTTAAAGTGCAAACATGTCACTTCCTTCTTTGCAGCAACGGGCTATATATTAAGACAGCCAATAGGAGATGATGTTCCAAGACCTAGTAGAAATAAAGTGTGACAGACCATTCAGCCTTCACTTTCAAATACCACAAATGTCTGAAACTTCTTTCATATCAGGATATTAGCAAGGAAAAGTTTTATGGTAAACACATGGCATTTTGGGAATTATGCTTATTTGCCTTCTTGCTGAGAGATGTAAAGATTAATACCACTCTCGTGTCTGTTTGGTAAATATGAAGCTACAGCTAGCATCCAGTTAGCTTAGCTTAGCACAAAGACTGTAACCGTGGAAACAGCTAGCCTCGCTCCGTCCAAAGGTAACTAAATCTGCCTACCGTCTCCTCATCTAATTAACATGTTGCATGTTAGGGTTATGTGCCGCACTATTTCTTGGCCAGGAGCAGTAACTTCCACCGGTCAGCTTTAGGTCTTTGTTTAGCGGTTTCCAGTTTTTGTGCTAAGCTAAGCTAACCAGCTGCAAGACAAGAGTGGTATTAATCTTTTCATCCAACTCCAGACAAGACAGGAAATACGCATATCCCCCAAAATGTCAAATCCCTTTAAATGTTCATTCCCTTGTAAAGTTCTTTAACAGTCAAATACAAAGTCATACCACCAAAGGAAGGCCCCTGTATCAGGGATGAGTGTCCTGTCCACACAGCTGATCTGGTGGAAGCTGTGAGGCTAAAGTTTAATAAACTGTAAATACCATTTGTGGTTCTGTGCGTTAGTGTCTGCCTTGATGAGAAGCAGTGCGTAGCATGTGGCTCTAATTATTCCTCTACGTTACCTTTTCCACATTCAACAGATCCTGAACACAGCGATGACAGGATTCAATTAGGTGTCATGCATGAGATCTCTTGCTCGCACGTGTGAGCGGTGAGCACAGTCGATGTTCCCTCAGTTTACTCGGTTTTATCGCCCGTGTGTTCTCAATCCAACGTTGTTTTCTCTTTATAAGTTGAGTTCACGTCTAGAAGTCGAAAGTCCTGCTAACATTTTCTGTCAGACTTCTAAACAATCAACCGCGGCCTTTTTTTTTTTTTAAACCATACATGCTTCAGGATTTACAAATATGTTGTGGGCATTCATTTGGTGATTCACGAGAGTGACACATTTTTTTCATGATTATGATTTTCAGTTGTGGTTGGGGAATATAAAATTTTAGTCCAAGTCCAAGCAAGAGCAAGAGGGAAGGCAGTGTTTGCTACAAAATCCTTTAAATTCAGGTTCCAGAAAAGACCAGCTGGATATTAAAATGACACAGAAGGTTCCACTCAACCAGATGAAAACAGTCCTGCTAATACATAAATGAAACCTCTTAAACCCCTGCATGCCGAAACTAACAGCCAGCATCACTGTCATCCATCCCCGCTGTGCTATCTAGGTTGATACATTTCCTCCCTCATGTTGTCTGAGGCTATACTCTTTCCAGATGATTAAATAACATTGAGATTAACAGTTCAAAGGTCGGGGTAATGCAAATCCATAGGCTTAGGCAATCCCAATACTCCATTTAGATTCTTTAATTCCTGTAGGTCATGACGTCTACCCTTCACTTGCTGGGAAGAAAAAGCCTGGTTTGCGTTTAGCAATAGAACATTTGGTCAAAAGTGGGACACAATTAGCACAGGATGTACTAATGTAATGTGCGTAACTAGAAATCCATCCATCCATCCATCCATCCATCCATCCATCCATCCGTCCATCCGTATGACGAGTATCCACTGTGGAACGCTAAGGAGCTTGGTAGGTCTACTATGGTCCTTCAGTGACTGCTAAGTTGACTACAGATGAGTGCTGCGTGGAGGGAAGCCAGACACATGTTGACCACATTGCTGCCGCAGAATAACAGATAAATAACCGCAGATGTGTAGACAGAGGAGAAAGCAGGGAGAGAGAGAGAAAGAGAGAGAGAGAACAGAAGAGAGAGCAGAAAGGAACATAAAAGAGAGGGGAGGTTTCAAAACTCTGTGGCTAAAAGATGTTATCTGAAATATTGAATGGAGCAAGAGTTCCCGGGCGGATGCATTTAAAAAGCGGGTGAATACACTTCACAGTTTATGGAGGGCATGTGTGTCACGTCACTGAGGGAGTGCACTGTGGTTATACAGAAGTTTAAGCCCATTGTAGTTCAATTTAGCATGGATTATTGTTTTCACATACAAAATGTGAAAAGACTGGATTAACCATAACCATCAAAAAACAACATTCTGACGGGCACGCTTGCCCGTGCACTTACATTTTAGCCTGGTGAATGTGTGTGTGATGTGATTCATTGGTTTAGTCATAGCGCTGGTGGCCCAGGCCCGGCGCCAGGGCTCGGTGGTTACAGATCTGTTTACTTTTGTAGGCTGGCAGGAACATGAGATTTCCTCTGGGTGTACTGCGGCTGGGCGACCTGCAAACAGCATGGCCCTTCAAGTCCCTCGCTGCTCCCGTTACAGGCTGCCCCCCCGACCCACACACACACACACACACACACACACACACACACACACACACACACACACACACACACACCTTCCTCTTTCAGATCACTCGGTCTGAGGGTAACCCCAGAACCCCAACATACACTCACACAGAGACTGACAAGGTTTCAGTGAGCCATCATGGACACACACGTACTGCATTGATGGCAACAAACATATGCTTGTGTGCACACACACACACACACACACACACACACACACACACACACACACACACACACACACACCCACCCACCCACACCCACACACATGCTTCTTCATGCTGCTCCGACTACTCTTATGGATCTTATGGATTATCTGGAGTTTGACTTATCCCATTCCTTTACACAGAGCAAGGCCTTGTTCTGAGATGGTCAACAAGACTAATCTCAAAGTGGAGCCTCCAACTCATAACATCAGAAATCCAAGAAGTGGGAAAAAAAAAATGTAATTTAGTTTTGTAAGTGTAGACCGAATCACCGTGACGTTAGCGCTAATACAAAAATCACTTCCGGGTAAAGGAATGGCAGCTTATTTCAATTGCTGAGATACGTGAAATCGGCAAACTTGTTAATGTAACTGTAACTTTTAAAGATATATAGTTAAACACGGGGGGGTCCGAGCTATCTGACGTTTCTGCTGTGCTTATTTCATGTCCTGTGTTGCTTTGCTAGCGTCTTTGATAAAGCGTTACCAACAGCGACGTCTCACCGCCGCTGGGACCTAAAGGCCTTTTTATGGTTCTGCGGAGGCTCCACGCAGAGCTTTCGCCGTAGCCTACGTTAGTGGCCTGAAGGCATGGTTGTGTGTCTGTGGTGCTTTCATACGTGCTGACATATGAAAGCATCAAACATATATTTTAGATGAATGAGATGACATACTCTCATCTCATTCATCTAAAATATATGTGTATAAATAACTAGCAGTTCCTCGTCCCCGTTTGCTCAACGCTGTTCGTCTGTAGGCTACGTACGGGGCAGGACGCAGGAACTTTCAACCCCAGAAGTTTTTGTAAACAAACGTGATTGGGTCTATTTGATTATAAACCAAAGCACTGGACAAATCAAAGTTTCGGACCTGATGATGGTGCTATAGAAAGAGGAAGAATCCCAAAAGAGAGTTGGATTTCTCCTCTGGGGGACCACGAATGTCTGTACAAATTTGAAAGGCAATCCATCCAATAGGTGTTGAGCTATTTCAGCCTGGAGCAAAGTGGCGGGGCCGACACTGCCATCCATAGAGCCACTGGCACGGCTGAAAATGTATAAGGCTGTGACTGTACATTATTGGCTTACATTCACTTGCAGCTGTTCTATGTAAAAGTACAATATTATTCTTTATGATGTGGAGTGTCAAAATGTCTTCTCCTCTGTAATTCCTTTCATGCTCCTCAGTCTTGCAGACCGAGTACAGGCGAATTGTTTTATCAAGCAAGAACAATATCCAGCCCGATAAAGCCAACACTGGACATCAATATCCTCAGAGAAGTCTGAATAACTGACATTCTTTGGATGAACCAGACTCTTACAAACTTGTGTTTGTTTACTCATGTCCAGTGGCAGTCTTAATTTTCTCCCTCTCTCTCTCTCTCTCTCTCTGTCTCTCTGTGTCTCTGTCTCTCTGTCTCTCTCGATAATATAATCAAAAGAGCAGCCAACACAATACCTTTGGACATGAGAGGGGCCTGCAGATCCAGTAGTAGTGAGGCGGCAGACAGCCAGCCATAACAACATCAAACAGCCCCTAGCCTCCAGCTTTTAGACAGAGCCAAGACCCTGGACCAAAAATATGACTGCTCGTTCTTTTTAAGATAAGAATGCAGACAAGCCCGAAGATTATTGCGAACAATATGTACAGGTATGAAGTGGATGGATGGTAGCAAACACGTAAGAAGAAAAGTGGTACTTTAAGGTCAGGTCAGAATGTGAGAGTCGTTTTAAATGTGCAATGCGCAGGCACGTTTTGACATTAGAAAACATCGAAATCTGTCTTAGTTTTCTTGTGAGTCTACAGTTCACGTTCTATAAGAAAGAAAACAGAGATGGGAAAAATACTGGGAATTCACGAAACTGACATAGAGCACCCCCTGCTGGTCGCCATAGCTAAGTACACCGGCTTTAGTGAACACTGTGACCTCATGCTATTGTGCCCAAACAGCGGAGATTACCACACAACCTCATTCAGAATAACAAAATCTCATATTTGAGAGGATTTCTTTCGTCACATTTAAAAAAAAAAAAAAAAAAAAAAAATTCACTCTAGAATCACATATCTGGAACAAGCTCCCAGAAAACTGCAACTCTCAGTTCTGTCAAATCAAGGCTGAAGACCTTTCTTTTTGATGTTGCCTTTCTTTAAATAATTAATTTAAAAGTCCTCTGCGAGGCCAGGTTTGGAACCTGAGTTGCAACAGAAAACATAAGTCCTCTGGGAGGCCCGAGTTGGACTCGGTTAACCTGTTCTCATACTGCGCTGTAAATTGTATTCTCGTCTTTTATCCGTTTTTAATTTTTTCTATCGTTTTTAACTGCTCTTTAATGTTTTATGTAAAGCACTTTGAATTGCCCCGTTGCTGAAATGTGCTATACAAGTAAAGCTGCCTTGCCTTGCCTTCCAACTACGTTATATTCATTAGCACTTAACCTTTTGCAATTAATCAATTAGTCTTTTGTTCTATAAAATGTCAAATAGTGAAATATCACATTTTCCAACAGCCCAATTTCAAACGTTTCATCCGACCTACAGCCCAAAACCAATACAATTGTTGTTGTTGCTTTAAACCCCATACCCCCAGTCGATCTGCAGGGTTAAATAGAGATGACACCAACATGAGCACAAACTTCTGATTTGTCGTATAGAAGTCCTGTTTTACTTCCAGTGTCCCCATCTTGGCCTTAAAACAAGTGGACTGAGAAATGAGCTAAATGCATGACTCTGAAAAGCTATTAACAGCCTGCTTTACCGTTTAAAAATAATCCTATAGTGTGTGTGTGCACATATCACCACCGATGGGCTGAGATGATGATGACGCTCAGATTAGTGTGCTGTTCATTACTTTAGGCTTCGTGTCAGCCTAAAGAATGTTAAGTTGGTGAGCGGATGAGTTTGAGAAGAGGACATGTTGAGCTTTTTTTGGGGAGGTTTATCTGTTAATGTGACAGCAGTATTTGATCACCAAGAAGGCTGTAGGCTACTCACATTTATATACCTCAATTAGCTATAATCAGTCATAAATAACATTTTTTATCATATGGATGACTGTATTTCCTCCTACAAAAAGGATGCTGTACAGGCTAATGTGTCAGGGAAAAAGAGGGAACGCATCCGAATGCCGTTGGCCGTTTTTAAAGAATAACACAGCTGATTCGAAATTGAATTTTGTGCCTTTCGTGCTTACTTTGTCACAGCCTTTTAGCAATGCAGAGTGTGTTTAATGATGAGCCAATAGATTTACACGAGCAAACATAAGTGCACATTTTGATTCACAATGTCCATCTGCATCACTTAGCCTATCACTTCTGTATGCATCTCTTTATTAAGCCTACGTGGGATTCAGTGTTGACGCAAACAATTACGCTAATAATGCAGTGCTCCTGGAGACGAGTGTAATTGCATAAACTGGTTCTGATGTGTGAAGTGCATCTATCTACGTAGTTGTACGCTCCGATTGGCAATACTGGTCCTATTTTCAGTCATGGAGGAATTCCCTTGTCCCTCCGTGCTGAAACTGATTGGTGAGGGATGAACTCTGAGGTGCAAAGCGGTACAATTTGGTTAAAAGTTTTGAAGTCGTGAAAACTTCTAAACTCTACTGACTAAACTTAACTCAACACCATGTTATAAACTGAAGTTTACAAGGTGCAGTTCCACATATATGCCTACTTCTGTTTAATTAAGGAGGCATAATAGCTCAGAGAAATTTCTGAAGAAATAGCTTAATGATAAAGATCCCTACCAAACTCAATGACAAAACAGTCACTTTAAAATAGATAGGATGAAAGGCTATAGCTTTTACTGCCATCAAGAGCCAATTCTTTAAGACATATTTGTCTCAATAACTATAATCAGGTCTAAACGTGTCTGTTCTAAAACCTGAGTGTTCCTAATGATGGCTCAGTGTTTAGGACTTCAATACAGCTGAAATACACTGACTGTAGGCTACTCATTCCTGGTGCATTTTGGTTGTAAAGGCGAGCAGGTTACAGCTAACGTTAATTTTATATAGCCTAACTTGTTAGCAAGCTAATGAGCCAATAATCAAACCTGTAACAGCTAACGTTACAGGTGGTGTAAAGCTAATTTGCCAATTAGAATTATATATATATATATATGGTTGGTACAAGCTTACTAACAACACTACTGACGTCCAATGGTAAAACTGATTGCCACATTAAAGCAATAAACGAACGCGCGAAAATAAAAACATTAACCCAGCAGGCCCCAGCGAGGATCGAACTCGCGACCCCTGGTTTACAAGACCAGTGCTCTAACCACTGAGCTATGGAGCCCGAACTAGCACTGTCTTCACTACAATAACAATTTAAATGTGTGAGAGATGATGCGGAAGTTGTTTAGACGCAGGTATTGAATTGGAGAACTTCACGAGCGAGTCTAACAGACTTTGGACTAGCTTTCTGGCGGTCTAACGTTACAGTCTATTGAGCTTGAGTTACCAAAATGGCAGTTTTCCATGTACTTTTGAGCTGGACTGCTCTGTTTCTGCTCTTTCTGATTTTCATATCGTTTCTTGGTTATTGCTTATATGTTAAACACATTCATACGAAATATGACCACATACCCGGGCCACCGAGAGACAAGTAAGTTAACGTTAATGTGCATGGTGGTTTATCGTGATTCTAGTGCTAACGTTGTTTGTTTTCATGTCACCTAGCGAGCTAATATTAGCTAAAACTATTGTGTTGTTGACATTACCTGGCACTTTTGGATTTTTTTCGCCCACAGTTTTCTCTTCGGACATTCACCAACCTTTTTAAGGGTAATGAGAAAAGGCGACATCATTCACGACACGTTTCTGGAATGGTAAGCACAATTATGTTTCATGCATTTGCTTAAGACAAGTAGGTTATGTATATTATAAATAACACAGAACAAACGCCATGCAGGCCCCGTGTACCAGATATAAAACAAAATGGTCTAAAAGCCAAGTCTTAAAGTCTGTCTAAAACTTGAGCAAGGTAAAATGGCTGTCATGTGTTTCTATCGCGGTGTTAGCAAGTCAGAATTACATCTCATATCTATTCTATGATGGTACCTGGGACCTGACTTGACGGCATTGGTTCAGATTTTTTGCATTGGATTTTCTGATATTCTGGTGAAAGACGGATGTGATGTAAACTATAGTGCTTAACCCGTGGTGCGCGAGTTATAATTACCTGTAAAAACGATAAAAGGACATGTCATTTACAGGGCCGAGACATATGGGCCTGTTTGCAGAATAAATATTCTGCATTACGTTGCGCTCATTGTGACTTGCCCAGAAGCGACCAAGGTAAACACAGCACCTTACATATAACCATCATGTTGCATAAGCATTGCACAACAAACTGTGTAAAAGTGCGCATAAAGACAGCTATAGTCCTGCTTTGGTTAAAAAAAATGTCCCTACAGTGCCAACTATTGTCCTTTTGGGTAAAAATGGATAAGCAATATCTTGATAATATTAACATTAAAAACACGTCTTTCATGTTCCCTCTTGTGATTGGCCCTGTTTCAGGAGATCCTGATGTCCCCAAAGTATCCAAAAGATATGTTCTACAGCAAAATCTTCAACCTGTTTGGTCAAAGGTAATTTGTCAGACTATCAGATTTTTTTTACTTTTCATACGTTTTCATAACAGTGTAATCTGTGATACTGTCAATATGTTAAATTTCTGAACTGACAACAACTTATGTTTTCTGTATGTGAGTATTATCAGCCCACTTTTGTTTGGTTCCCTTTACTCTTTTGTTATGCCGAATCATTTACAATCTTCTATAGCTATTTTGAATGTCCTGTGTTCCACGTCTCTTTTCAAGGTTCCTAGGTAATGGCCTGATAACAGCAAGAGATCATGAGAAGTGGTTTAAACAGCGGCGGATCATGGACCCTGCGTTCAGCAGCTTGTGAGTTATTTAATAATCACAAAGATGGAATCAACTATCTGCTCAACCTTCATTTTATATGCAGTGTTTGCAATCATTTGTAGATTCATTTTAGATTGTGGGTATCTTTTGCTCTTTATTGTTTTGGAGAACATTGTCCAATTGTGTGTCCTGCTAGTCCACTGTCAAAAACTACTACATTTCCAGGTATTTGAGAGGTGTAACCGGCACCTTCAACGAGAGGGCAGAGAAACTGATGACTACACTTACAGATGTCGCTGATAACATGACAGAGGCCAGCATGCTCCACCTCATGAACTCTGTTACCCTTGATGTTATTGCTAAGGTATTGTGCTATAGTCTGTTTTACGTCTTCCACAGCAGTAATGATCCAAAAAGTTTTTCTTGAATGTGACAAAAGCACCAGCTTATGATGAAAGTAAAAAATATAAGGTATAATCAAGTTGTAACTACCTTATTTTCTTGATAACTCTCAGGTTGCATTTGGGGTGGATTTAGACCTGCAGAAGGATAGATTAATTTTCCCTAAAGCCATCGAGACATGTCTGAAAGGGATGCTCTACATAGCCAGAGACATCTTCTATGAGGTATGACTTCACTACACATTTGTAAGGAGTTTGTGTGGTGACGATATTAGAAACTGTTTGCGATCCTCAAATCTTCCATTTCCAGTACAAGCTGAAGAACCGACCATTCATTAAGAAAGTGAGGGAAGCTTGCCGCCTGCTGCGCACAACTGGAGCCAAGTGGATTAATGACCGAAAGACTGCCATGCAAAACGGCGATGACGTCCCCAAGGACATCCTCACACAGATCATCAAAACCGCTGGCAAAGGTTATCTAAAGTTTGATTCGATTAGATAAGAAGAATTTTTAAAGGGGCATTGGGGGCATTCTAAGCCTTAATTTGACAGGACAGCTAAAGACAGGAAAGGGGAGAGAGAGGGGGAATGACATGCAGCAGGAATCAAACCCGCATCCGCTGAAGATACCAAGAAAGTTTAAACTTCCCTCTGTTGTAATAGGGTCATGGCAGTTGCAAACAATGGCTGTGTCTCAAACCGCACACTTCTGTCAGTATAATGCTAATGTGCACTGACCACTTACTGCCGTAGTGCCCACTTTGGATGGTTAGTGTTGTCCCAAATGGAACACTTATGTTAAAACACTTACCGGAAATGACGAGCGGTCGGCTCGCCCCGCCGCCTCTGAAAATCTGACGAAGATCTATTAAACTGACCTTTGTTGATCTGAAATGAAGACAGATTCAGGAACTGCATGGCCTATTTCTCGCTTAAAATGTTTTCAGAAACACGTTTTGGTTAACTATTTTCGTAAAATACGAGATCGTATTCTGAACGAGCCGCCATTATGCTCGGCTGTAAAATCCGGGGGAGAAGCCAGACCCATGTGACGCATTTGTCCAATCAGCTGCCTGTCAACGTCCCTGGTCCGCTGCGTAGTCAAGATGGCGCCCATTTAGTGCGCGTAGTGTCCATCGTTCCACACTGAACTTTTTGACCGTTTTTAGGGGGTCATCCGGGTACTTTCAGTGCACTGACTTTTTGCGTTATCTACACTATATACTTAAAACTAAGTGCTTGAAGTGTGCAAGTAGGCGGTTTGAGACACAGACAATGGTTTTGGTGGTTTATACCTAAATTAAAACAGACTATTTATTTTCACAATCAGATACAGTAGATAGGACAGGCCAGTTAATATGCATGTATGAATGAGTTCAACTTTCAGTCCAACATGGATTTTAATGTTACAAATTATATGATAAGATAACTTGATATATTGGTTTACTTGTTCATTTTTCTTTTCTTATTATTCCAGAGGAAAGCATAACTAAAGAAGACGAAGAGTCGATGTTGGACAATTTTGTGACATTTTTCATTGCGGGTGAGTCGGTGTTGTCTCTGCTTTGATGTGTGGAATCATCCAAAAAGGAGCTTGAAGCTGTGCTTCTTAGTGAGGCTAACAATGTTAAAGGGACACTTTCAATAAAACATTCTTATCTAGAATGGGAACTATCCACCAGTTTAGGTGTGAATTCTGGACACATTGGGAGTTAAATATTACTTTTGAAGTATAGTGACATAGTTATTCACAAAAATCAATGCTCTTATGTCTGTGTATTATTATTATCATCACCACCACCACTTATATTTAAGTCCTATATTTTATTGTGTTTTTGATGAACTGTTCTTTTAAGCACAACTTTGGGGTTTTGAAGGTGATGTTCTAACATTTTAGGGCAAGAAACAACTGCTAATCAACTGGCTTTTTGCATCATGGAACTTGGGAGACATCCTGACATTCTGGAGAAGTAAGAACCAAAAATGAGGTGCAAAACTGTTTTACATTGTCACTTTTGAATACTGGTTTCTTCAGTTGGGTTTTTATTTCTCAGAGTGAAGAAAGAGGTGGATGATGTCGTTGGGATGAAACAGGAGATCAGTTATGATGATCTGGGACAACTGGTCTACCTCTCACAGGTACATGAAGTTAGGGAAAAGATGGTTTAGCTCTTTAGGACTGAATCACGTTGTGAATCACTGACACTCAAGTTAGCCTATACAATAAGTGTTCTTGTTTTCAATATGAAAAACTAAACTAAGATTTGCCTCCTCTCTGTAATTCTACTTAAAGGTGCAATATGTAATATTATATGTAATACTGGCAGCTAGCGGTTAAAATAGTTACTGCACTACCAATTCAAAATACTTGAGAGTTGTCTCCCCCGCCCCCCCCTTCCCAGGTTTAAAGGTTGCCAGGCAGGTTGCCAGGCTGAGACCGCAGCATTCACAACAATGTTGCTAGGCGCTTTTCTCACATAGCCAGACATTACTCCACAGCACAGCGGAGTAGCTAACGTTAGATGCTGGCTATATTGACAGTCATAAAAGCCCGTGCTCACGCGGAGCTCTGTAACCAACTGACAGACACACTTTTTTGGCTTAAAATTACAGTATGAACCACTAAAAACACAACAACCTCACTGTCCTCTCCACACGCCAGTCAGGCATACTTCCTCGGCTTAGAATTACAATACGAAATGCTAAAAATACCACTACCTTGCCGACAGAACACACTTCATTGGATTAGAATTACGGCAACAATCGCTAAACACACTGCAAACTAACAGTCCTCTCTTTCCGATTCACAGCCCCCCTCTCGTGGCTTGAAATAACTCACCGTTGTCGGCTCCAGCCGCTGAAGAGGCTACACGCTGTAAACAGCCATGGGCTGCTTGCCTGGTCCTCCCGGTAACATTAGCTAGCAGTTAGCAGGGTTAGCATGGCGGCATTAGCCAGGACCAGTCGGGATCACTTTACTGGCTATGTCTCAATTGTTTTTCCGAGTAACCAACTCGGGTACTCTAGCTATATAATTCAATGTGAGTACACAAATGTTGAAATGACAAAAAATGCCCGTCCCTAGTAGCTGTGATAAATTAGCCTGAAGCTCATGCTTACCTGTTCAGGAGAAAATAAGCCAACTCTGCGTCCTTTTGGGCTCTAAGCTGTCTCCAACTTTCAAATACATCTCCAATATTTACCAGGGGGTTGTTACGTCTCTGGTCACGCAACTGTTAGAAACATGCTGTTTTCTTTTTTTTATGTCATGTAGAATCTATCTCCGTTGGGCCGTTGATAACAACACACAGATCAAAACATAAACATAATTCATAATTCCGTCACGGAATGTAAATTTCAAAAAGAAAAAATACTGACATTAGCATTGTTGTCAGAAAAGATAGTATTTCAGTTTAACATGTTTCCTTACTATCTGATGAGGCATTGGTGTCATTTTTGGATTTATTACAGTACAAATATTACATATTGGACCTTTAAATGTACTTAAATACATTTTATTTTCAATAAAAAATTGACCCAAAATCACACTGTGACCTCCTCCCAGGTGCTGAAAGAGACTCTAAGGATGTACTCGACAGCTCCAGGCACATCTCGTGAAATAGTGGAAGATATTGTCATCGATGGAATCCACATACCTGGAGGAGTCTCATGTCATGTGAGTACCTCTAAAGCAGTGTGCAGTGCAGTGTGTCAGAACCCAAAAAAGGTTTTATAGTTAGTTTTTTATTTATTTATGTACATAAGCACAATGGCACCTATGACAAACACACACACACACACACAACGAAAGTTGTTTTTAGAATACTGACAAAGCATTAAAAAAGGTCTCTGAAAACACACACTTGGACCAGCCTCACAACAACACTGCTCTACAAACACCAATCAGACTAAAGCAAATTATAACACAATTTAAAGAAATCTATCTGGAACATTGGAAAGAAGAAACTAAAAGCCAAAGTAGATTAGAATGTTATCTGGCCCTCAAAAGAGATTATGAATTATCAGAATATCTCTCTACTGTCAGTGACAGAATGCAGAGAACCAAGTAAAAGCCACACACTGGCAATCAAAACAGGAAGACACAAAAATCATGGCAGTGACCACATGTGTGTGTGTGTGTGTATATATATATATATATATTTATATATAATCAATCAATCAATTTCTTTTGCCTGCCGTTTACGGGACACTATTGCCTTGCTTTATTAGCCTGCTAATAATAGCCTGTACCTGAGTTGTGCATTTGTGGGTCCATTCTGTGTGGGTGATAAAAACCTCCAGTAACACAAGGAACATTTTATTTTGAGTTCAGTTCTGTAATCTCAGATTTGAAAGATCTGAGGGACTTCTCAAAATTAAAAAATACTCATGGGAGAAGGAGACAAGGTATATCTTGGTGCCCAAAATGTATCAACATGCCACAACCCGAGGGACAGTGAATATTGATCTGCTATCAAAATGTTTTGAAATTCAGTTCAGCTCCTATGCAACTGGGAGAATGGAGAAATTCTTCAAGGACCCGCTGACATTTGATCCAGACAGATTTCACCCAGATGCTCCCAAGTAAGTAGCATACAAGTTTTCACAAAATGACACATTTTATTTTTAGTCTTAACATTTTAGAATACTGATCGTTGTCCCAGATGAAAGGAGGGAAACATTGTACATTAAGTGATGCTGTCTCTTATCTGTTTTACAAGGCCGTATTATTGCTACTTTCCCTTTGCACTCGGCCCACGCTCATGCCTAGGACAGAACTTTGCTCAGGTGGGTGATGTTATTAATAGTCAACACACACAAAAACAACAACACATAAAGTTAACTGTGTTAAAGTGTGTGTTGGTGCGATTGCAGATGGAGGCTAAAGTGGTGATGGCCAAGCTGCTCCAGAGGTTTGACTTCACCCTTGTTCCAGGACAGACCTTTGATATAATGGACACTGGCACACTCAGGCCAAAGAGTGGAGTGGTGTGCTCTGTCAGACACAGGGATCAAAACAAGTAAATGGTCTTACAGGGTCGTATAACACGAGAAGAAACAAAAATGTTTCACGTGGTGTGTATGGGTTTTTGGGTTACTTAGACTAGCTTACTGTCTGCAGCTTTGGACTCCTGCCTTAGCCAAAAGCATCTTATGCTGCAGAGTTGTTTGATCACTTTTCTGTGAATGTTTAGCCTTTATATAGAACATAGTATGATCAGTGCTTGTTTTAATGAAACAAACAGTATATCCACATGCAGTTATGAGAAAGAATTTCCCCTTGTGGCATACAGTTTTCTGTATCTGTTATTACTAACATATTAGTAATAACTAGACTGTTATTAGCAGTTGAATTTGCTGTAACTAGCCCTTTGTATCTCGGTGTAACTGCTCTTCTATACCCACTAAGCTTCTAAACTTGTTTTGTGCCTTTAACACTGATATACAAATGCTGAATAAAACATTTCTAAACTAATGAAAATAATATAACCATTTGACACATTATAGTTTTTTAGAATCAGCTTTATTGTTTTTGTACACATACAGATGTTTTTCTGCTGCAGAAATAAGTTTGCTTGTTTTGCACTTCAATAAACTAATGATTAATGTAATGCCTGACAATGTGATTTTATTCCATGCTGTTTATGTACTCAACCTGCTGTGTCTGGCTGGTACTGACAGTGTACACACGGGGGCGGTGTGACCTTGCAAAAGAAATCTAAACAGCACCTGTTAAGCTACAAATTTATTAGAACTCTTCTTAGCTTAATTTAGGAGATTTTTCATTTCTTTTTTTTGATGTAATACAAGTTGTTGAGTAGGGAATCACAGTTTAGTCATACAAGGGCTCTTAAAGTCAAAGTTTTAATTTAGAAACGATTAGTTATTGGGCCAGTTACTTAAACAACAGTTTATTTGCTTAGAAATGAACAAATACAAAAAAAACTACACACACACACACACTAGCGTGGAACAGATCGTGCAGGTCGTAAATAGTAATATCTTGCGCATGTGCAGAACGGATCGTGCAGTCAGAACGGATCGTGTACTGACAGATATAACAAAGTTTTTTATAGTACGGAACAGGAACACTAGTAACCATAGTAACAGACCTCACCGGCCGGAGAGTGATTCAGAAGCAGCGTCAGACGAACCGCGGACAAGTGGTGCAGGTTTGTGAATCCGCTGTTGTAACACTTGAGTTAAGTGACTGCAGGGCTCTCAAGTGTCACAAATTGAGTGTGACAGGCACTCATTTCGGTCTTTTGTCACGCACTCCCGCCACACATTGTATTTCTCACGTGGAAAAACTATTTATAATAAATTGAATATGCCGCAGCGCCCAAAATGTCTCTGGCGCGCCGCTCTCACTATGGAATTGGCAGGAATCAAGCGCGTCTCCCCTGGAGTTGTTAGTCGAGCCTGCCACTTTTCAGCCAATCAAAAAAAAGAAAGGGGCTACACAATAGCTAATAAGATTTAACACAACAACCAATGAAAAAAAGCAAAGAGCAGCGTACAGACACTTCCCTAAATATTTGCTCATTCAGAGACCAGAGACCCAAACTGGGCTCTGTGTCTGACAGGAGGTCTGAGATCTACCGTATCAGCAGAGCAATCATGTAATGCAGAGCACAGCATTAAAATGAATTAATTTATCATTGACGTGAATAATTGTCATATGCACATTTAAGGAGGTTACTTCCTCAACAAAAGATGCAAAAGAAAAGGGAAGAGTAAATGATGCCTCTAGGCTACATGTGTACTGACTCAGATATAATTAGAAAAGCTGATCTACAGGAGAATAAATAGATGAAAGCAATACAGAATGCCTGAGAGCCTTACTTCCATATATTCCATTATGTTTTTATATTTGGATTATAATCTATGTTTACCTTTTTACATAAAGATTTCCAGCATCAATTTATTCAGAAAAAGGTATAAATAGGTGCATACAAATTCACCAGAATGCAGGAAATTAAGAGTTTAATGTTCAAAATTTTCTGGGGGAGGACCCCCATTCCCCCCCACATCATAAGTCACTATGCGGAAATTGAATAAATACTTTGTATTTGGTTGAATTGTCAGTGCCATGTGTCAAATCTTTTTTTGTGTAAATCTGAGCAATTATTAATAATAACAAAAAAAACACTAATAATAATATTAATGAAACACTCCTATTCCTTTGCATCCTTATGCATTCTATTATCTCAAACAGCCTGAAAAATAGTGCATTTAGCTGACGTAATTGGGAAACAAATCTCCACCTGGGGCCCCCCGGACCCCTCTAGGTTTGGGCTAAGCCCCGAATGTTTGTATCGTCTGGCTCCGCCCCTGGTTTAGACGCAGGTATTGAACTGGAGATCTTCACGAGCGAGTCTTTGGACTAGTAGTAATCTGCCATAACAAGAAGAAGAAGAAGAAGAAGAAGAAGAAGAAGAAGAAGAAGAAGAAGAAGAAGAAGAAGAAGAAGAAGAAGAAGAAGAGTTTTTGGACTAACCTGGCGGTTTAACGTTACAGTCTATTGAGCTTGAGTTACCAAAATGGCAGTTTTCCATGTACTTTTGAGCTGGACTGCTTTGTTTCTGCTCTTTCTGATTTTCATATCGTTTCTTGGTTATTGCTTATATGTTAAACACATTCATACGAAATATGACCACATACCCGGGCCACCGAGAGACAAGTAAGTTAACGTTAATGTGCATGGTGGTTTATCGTTAAGTTGATTCTATCGCTAACGTTGTTTGTTTTCATGTCACCTAGGGAGCTAACATTAGCTAAAACTATTGTGTTGTTGACATTACCTGGCACTTTGGGATTTTTTTCGCCCACAGTTTTCTCTTCGGACATTCACCAACCTTTTTAAGGGTAATGAGAAAAGGCGACATCATTCACGACACGTTTCTGGAATGGTAAGCGCAGTTATGTTTCATGCATTTGCTTAAGACAAAAGTAGGTTATGTGAATATTAAACACTTAAATGGAAAAATGCAGTTGTGTAGTCTACGTGATACGCAGGTATACGCAGTATACCCACTAAGAAAGCTCCAGGATTTCCATACCCTCTTAAAAATGCCCAATGACACGCAACAACAAACTTTCCATTATATTTTTGATATATTTTGAATTTTCATCTGTGTTTTTCTTCTACACATAGGCTAAATAAAGGTATTTTAAAGCTTTAAAAGTGTATCCGAATACAGGAAATGAAGTCGATGATGCTCAAAACTTCCCTGGGGAGGACAGCCAGATCCCCCACTATTGGCGTTTTTCCATTACATGGTACCTGCTCGACTCGCTGTGCGTCCGTTTTCCACATAGACAGTATATAATGGACCAATAGACCCCGTTGCTCTGGACGGAGACCAGTGAAGGCTATTAGAAGCACCTTTCCGGTGATGGCCAGCTTTACTGCGCAGCCTCCAACTGAGAGAATGTGACGTGAGCAACGTGTCTGAAAGTTGTAAGTCTTCTGGTAGCTGTGCCAAGAGAAATCTCAATCATTCCCAATCTTACAGATACGGAGACTGTAGGTGTATGTAAGGAGATAACATGGGCACAGGCTAATTATTGATCACTAACATGCTAGTTAACATTAGTAATTAAACATCTCATGTAAGTCGAAACTGCCTGCGAGCTTCTCCTGTACTATACGGTAATTCCTCTACTATGCGACAGTAAGTCACTTGGTTATGACACAATCGTTAGCCTATTTTTACAAAAACGTCTGCTACGGAGCCATAACGTGAGGTACAAGGTAATGGAGCCTTTTATACATTGTCGTGTTTCTTTGGAACTAAACAACGGACAAATAGAGTCTTTAAACGCTTCAGATGTAAAGTTAT
The DNA here is from genome assembly GCF_004354835.1 of Perca flavescens. Lineage (NCBI taxonomy): Eukaryota > Metazoa > Chordata > Actinopteri > Perciformes > Percidae > Perca > Perca flavescens. The sequence goes on from NC_041348.1 coordinate 11,305,940, forward strand.
TCGCAGTCAAGTGACGTAAAAAAAAAATGGCGGTCAGCGGAATGCTAACAGGAGGTGATGGCCAGTTAGCAACAAAATGGCGCCATGATGGCTCGAGTTCTGAAGCAAAGCTTACCCCCTTGGTTTTCCATTGCAGATTTTAGTATCGCCTCAGCGTGGCTGGTCGTCATAGCGACTGCCGTGGGCGTGGCTTAGTAGCTTGCTTTTCCCATTGACATATTCCCGCATATCCCCCAAGGGGGTAAGCTTCGCTTCAGAACGCGAACCTCCGATGGCGCCATTTTGTTGCTACGAAGCGATCACCTCTTGTTAGCATTACACTGACCGCCATTTTTTTTTTACGTCACTTGACTGCGAATAACTTTACATCTGAAGCGTTTAAAGACTCTATTTGTCCATTGTTTATTTATAAAGAAACACGACAATGTATAAAAGGCTCCATTACCTTGTACCTCACGTTATAGCTCCGTAGCAGACATTTTTGTAAAAATAAGCTAACGATTGTGTCATAACCAAGTGACTTACTGTCGCACAATAGAAGAATTACCGTACAGTACAGGAGAAGCTCGCAGGCAGTTTCGACTTACATTAGCTGTTTAGGTTTAATTACTAATGTTAACTAGCATGTTAGTTAGCAATAATTAGCCTGTGCTTATGTTATCTCCTTACATATACCTACACTCTCCGTCTCTGTAAGATTGGAAATGATTGAGATTTCTCTTGTCACAGCTACCAGAAGACTTACAACTTTCAGACACGTTGCTCACGTCACATTTACGTTGTCTCTGTCAGTTGGAGGCTGCGCAGTAAAGCAAGTGATCACCGGAAAAGTGCTTCTAATAGACTTCACTGGTCTCCGTCCAGAGCAACGGGGTCTATTGGTCCATTGTATATATGTCAATGATATCCCCGACGCATTTCCTGGTTCTCCGTCTCCGTAAACAACATGATATCAAAGAGATAGTTAACGTTTACTGCTCCAGATTTCCCACCGTGGTCACATATATATGACTCTAGATTCGCTACTCGCTTTGTTTCTCTCACATATATATGACTCTAGAGTCGCTACTCGCTTTGTTTCTCTCACATATATATGACTCTAGAGTCGCTACTAAACTTTGTTTCTCTCACATATATATGACTCTAGAGTCGCTACTCGCTTTGTTTCTCTCACATATATATGACTCTAGAGTCGCTACTCGCTTTGTTTCTCTCACATATATATGACTCTAGAGTCGCTACTCGCTTTGTTTCTCTCACATATATATGACTCTAGAGTCGCTACTCGCTGCGGAGATAATCGCCGTCACTCTCTCACTTCTCCCTCGCTCACTAGCTCACCACACACACACTTACGGCGACTCGACACACACACATCACACATGCACACACCAGCGCACCAGTATAACCATCAGGCCACTTGTATGCTACGGAGAAAGCTCTGCGTGGAGCCTCCGGCAGCAAAAAAACACCTCTGGCAAAACTATTTAAAAATGCCGTCTCTCGCTAGCAATGCAGTGATCAGTGACGCTTCTTTCCGACCAATCAGCAGCCTGCAGGGTTTCACGTCACCTTCTCGGCTCACCACAGCTCGCTTGGAACCTCGACTGAGGAGGTACTAAAAAAAGTACCTGTTATCAGGTACCAGGTACTTTTTTTCGTAATGGAAAACCAAAAAAGGCGAGTAGAGTTGAGGCGAGGCGAGTAGGTACCATGTAATGGAAAAGCACCATATGATACGGCCCCCTCTCCCCCAAAAGCAGATTCTCGCAAATATATACAAGACAGTCAAAGAGGGTAGACGGGCTCTGCTACAGTATACCCACTACAATACATTAGACCAGGGTGATAGAGAAAACAGACTACACCAGTGGGAAAATATCAACTCACAACAAATGCCATGCAGATATACCATAGCATTTATAAGTACCAGATATAAAACAAAATTGCAGCAAGTCTAAAACTTGAGCCAGGTAACATGGCTGCCATGTGGTTTTATCCGGTGTTAGCAAGTCAGAATTACATCTCATATCTATTCTATGATGGTACCTGGGATCTGACTTGACAGCGTTTTTGACAGCGATTTTCGGATATTCTGGTGAAAGACGGATGTGATGTAAACTATAGTGCTTAACCCGTGGTGCGCTTGTTAGTTACCTGTAATAACGATAATATGACATGTCATTTACAGGGCCGAGACATATGGGCCTGTTTGCAGAATAAATGTTCTGCATTACGTTTTGCTCATTGTGACTTGCCCAAAAGCGACCAAGGTAAACACAGCACCTTACAGTAGTTATATAACTATCATGTTGCATAAGGATTGCACAATAAACAGTGTTAAAGTGCACATAAAGACAGCTAGTCCTGCTTTGGTAAAAAAAAAATGTCCCTACAGTGCCAACTACTGTCCTTTTGGGTAAAAATGGATAAGCATACTGTATATCTTGATAATATTAATATTAAAAACACCTTGTCTTTCAATCTTCCCTCTTGTGATTGGCTCTGTTTCAGGAGATCCTGATGTCCCCAAAGTATCCAAAAGATAGATTCTACAGCAGAATCTTCAACCTGTTTGGTCAAAGGTAATTTGTCAGACTATCAGGTTAGTTATACTTTTCATACTTTTTCATAACAGTGTAATCTGATACTGTCAATATGTTGAATTTCTGAACTGACAACAACTTGTGTTTTCTGTATGTGAGTATTATCAGCCCACTTTTGTTTGGTTCCCTTTACTGTTTTGTTATGCCGAATCATTTACAACCTTCTATAGCTATACTGTCCTGTGTTCGACGTCTCTTTTCAAGGTTCCTAGGTAATGGCCTGGTAACAGCAAGAGATCATGAGAAGTGGTATAAACAGCGGCGGATCATGGACCCTGCGTTCAGCAGCTTGTGAGTTATTTAATAATCACAAAGATGGAATCAACTATCTGCTCAACCTTCATTTTATATGCAGTGTTTGCAATCATTCAGTTTAGATTGTGGTTATCTTTTGCTCTTTATTCTTTTGGAGAACATTGTCCAATTGTATGTCCTGCTAGTCCACTGTCTAAAACTACTACATTTCCAGGTATTTGAGAGGTCTAACCGGCACCTTCAACGAGAGGGCAGAGAAACTGATGACTACACTTACAGATGTCGCTGATAACATGACAGAGGCCAGCATGCTCCACCTCATGAACTCTGTTACCCTTGATGTTATTGCTAAGGTATTGTGCTATAGTCTGTTTTATGTCTTCCACAGCAGTAATGATCCAAAAAGTTTTTCTTGAATGTGACAAAACCACCAGCTTATGATGAAAGTAAAAAAGAAAAAAAAAAGGTATAATCAAGTTGTAACTACCTTATTTTCTTGATAACTCTCAGGTTGCATTTGGAGTGGACTTAGACCTGCAGAAGGATAGATCAATTTTCCCTAAAGCCATCGAGACATGTCTGAAAGGGATGCTCTACAAAGCCAGAGACATCTTCTATGAGGTATGACTTCACTACACATTTTAAGGAGTTTGTGTGGTGACGATATTATAAACTGTTTGCGATCCTCAAATCTCGCATTTCCAGTACAAGCTGAAGAACCGACCATTCATTAAGAAAGTGAGGGAAGCTTGCCGCCTGCTGCGCACAACTGGAGCCAAGTGGATTAATGACCGAAAGACTGCCATGCAAAACGGCGATGACGTCCCCAAGGACATCCTCACACAGATCATCAAAACCGCTGGCAAAGGTTATCTAAAGTTTGATTGGATTAGATAAGAAGAACTTTTAAAGATTATTTATTTGGGGAATTCTAATCCTTAATTTGACAGGAAAGGGGAGAGAGAGGGGGAATGACATGCAGCAAAGGGTCGTGGGTCGGAATCAAACCTGCGTCCGCTGAAGATACCAAGAAAGTTTAAACTTCTCTCTGTTGTAATAGGGTCATGGCAGTTGCAAACAATGGTCTTGGTGGTTTAGTGCCTAAATAAAAACAGACTATTTATTTTAAACTGTGGAGAAGGGTATGACAAAAAATAGAAGAACTACATGTAAACTACAATTATCTTTATCTCAACATGTCATGTGCATCATTACCATTCCATAGTATTAGATTTGCAGAGCAGAAGTGCAGTGTTAGCTACTACCTGTTCACAATCAGATACAGTAGATAGGACAGGCCAGTTAATATGCATGTATAAATGAGTTCAACTTTCAGTCCAACATGGATTTTAATGTTACAAATGATATGATAAGATAACGAGGTATATTGGTTTACTTATTAATTTTTCTTTTGTTATTATTCCAGAGGAAAGCATGACTAAAGAAGACGAAGAGTTGATGTTGGACAATTTTGTGACATTTTTCATTGCGGGTGAGTCGGTGTTGTCTCTGCTTTGATGTGTGGAATGATCCAAAAAGGAGCTTGAAGCTGTGCTTCATAGTGAGGCTAACAATGTTAAAGGGACACTTTCAATAAAACATATTTCCCTCTTACCTAGAATGGGAACTATCCACCAGTTTAGGTGTGAATTCTGGACACATTGGGAGTTAAATATTACTTTTGAAGTATAGTGACATAGTTATTCACAAAAATCAATGCTCTTATGTCTGTGTATTATTATTATCATCACCACCACCACTTATATTTAAGTCCTATATTTTATTGTGTTTTTGATGAACTGTTCCTTTAAGCACAACTTTGGGGTTTTGAAGGTGATGTTCTAACATTTTAGGGCAAGAAACAACTGCTAATCAACTGGCTTTTTGCATCATGGAACTTGGGAGACATCCTGACATTCTGGAGAAGTAAGAACCAAAAATGAGGTGCAAAACTGTTTCACATTGTCACTTTTGAATACTGGTTTCTTCAGTTGGGTTTTTATTTCTCAGAGTGAAGAAAGAGGTGGATGATGTCGTTGGGATGAAACAGGAGATCAGTTATGATGATCTGGGACAACTGGTCTACCTCTCACAGGTACATGAAGTTAGGGAAAAGATGGTTTAGCTCTTTAGGACTGAATCACGTTGTGAATCACTGACACTCAAGTTAGCCTATACAATAAGTGTTCTTGTTTTCAATATGAAAAACTAAACCAAGATTTGCCTCCTCTCTGTAATTCTACTTAAATGTACTTGAATACATTTTATTTTTTAAGAAATTGACCCAAGATCACACTGTAACCTCCTCCCAGGTGCTGAAAGAGACTCTGAGGATGTACTCGACAGCTCCAGGCACATCTCGTGAAATAGTGGAAGATATTGTCATTGATGGTATCCACATACCTGGAGGAGTCTCATGTTTTGTGAGTACCTCTAAAGCAGGAAGTGTGTCAGAACCCAAAAGGTTTTATAGTTAGTTTTTTATTTATTCATGTACATAAGCACAATGGCACCTATCTCTTAAAAAAAACACACAACAAACGTTGTTTTTAGAATAATTGAATGTATACTTTATTAATCACGCAAGGGGAAATTACATTACTGACAAAGCATTAAAAAAGGTCTCTGAAAACACACACTGACCAGCCTCACAACAACACTGCTCTCCAAACACCAATCAGACTAAAGCAAATTATAACACAATGTAAAAAAATCTATCTGCAACATTGGAAAGAAGAAACTAAAAGCCAAAGTAGATCAGAATGTTATCTGGCCCTCAAAAGAGATTATGAATTATCAGAATATCTCTCTACTGTCAGAGATAAAATGCAGAGACATATCCTAACCAAGTACAAGCTCAGTGACCACAAACTGGCAATCAAAACAGGAAGACACAAAAATCATGGCAACAAACAGAAAACACTTAAATGTGGTCACTGTTTGACAGGAGAGGTTGAGACAAAGCTCCTCTCCTGCAATATAAAACCTCCAGTAACACAAGGAACATTCATTTTAACAAGTTCAACTCTGTAATCTCAGATTTGATAGCGCTGAATGACTTCTCAAAATTAAAAAAAATACTCATGGGAGAAGGAGACAGGGCATACAGTATCTTGGTGCCCAAAATGTATCAACATGCCACAACCCGAGGGACAGTGAATATTGATCTGCTATCAAAATGTTTTGAAATTTAGTTCAGCTCCCATGCGACTCAGAGAATGGAGAAATTCTTCAAGGACCCGCTGACATTTGATCCAGACAGATTTCACCCAGATGCTCCCAAGTAAGTAGCATACAAGTTTTCACTAAATGACACATTTTATTTTTAGTCTTAACATTTTAGAATACTGATTGTTGTCCCAGATGAAAGGAGGGAAACATTGTACATTTAGTGATGCTGTCTCTTATCTGTTTTACAAGGCCATATTATTGCTACTTCCCCTTTGCACTCGGCCCACGCTCATGCCTAGGACAGAACTTTGCTCAGGTGGGTGATGTTATTAATAGTCAACACACACAAAAAAATAACGCATGAAATTAAAAGTGCTCTAAGTGATGTGATTCATTTTTAGGCTACAACATTTTTCGTTACATACAGCAAACATCTCCTCACTATCCGCTAGCTGCCTTTCCCCTGAACACACTGTAAAAACAAAAGAAGCGGTCTCTGTAGACAGCCCAGGCTCCACAAACGGCAACAAAAACAAACTGTGCCAACCTGCACCATGAACCATAACAAACAGTGTTCCAGCCAATAACCGACAAGAAGGAGCTGGTTGAGCCATCACTGCAGCAGCGTTAGCACGTAGGCTACTTCCACAATGCTTATTCATGACTCAACCAACTCCTTCTTGTCGGTTATTGGCTGGAACACTGTTTGTTATGGTTCGTGGTGCTGGGCCCTATTTCAGGTGGGAGGTTTAACAAACTCTGAGTCTAACCCTGATGTCTGAGTTGATTTACCCTGAGATGGGAAACTCAGAGTTTTCGGTTTCAGAACAGCTGATATGAGTTAGTTCAATCAACTCAGAGTAGGTTCACGCGCGTGCACCACCACAATAAAAAGGCGGCATGAATGGAGCCATGATTCTACGATTCACCATGGTAACATGGAAATACTCATGCACATACAGCGAGTTAAAAAAAGCAACACAGCGGCTGCTGCAGAAGAGAGAGAATTTGCGTGGGAGAAAATTGCTGCTAGAGTAAATGCGTATATTCCAATATAGTGTATATCATTTTTAATCATAAGTATAGCCTAACATTACTGGTGAAATGGTATTGAACCTATAATCTATTTCATTTAGGTGCAATCCTGCGGGCGAAAAAGTCCTAGTCCTATTAATTCCATTCTGAGGCTGCAGCACCATCATTAACTGCTTACACATATAGCCGACCGTTGACAGAAAAGCCAGTCGAAATGATCAGTCTCCCCGTTTTGGTCCAAAAAGTGCCACAGAACACACCGACGAGACGAGACGTAATACATCTCTATAACAGCAGGCGGCGCTAATCTGTATTGTTGCCCAGGAAATGAAAACCGACAGCTGATTGGACGAACGCGTCACATGGGTTTGTTTTCTCCGGAAATTCAAAGCCAGACTGTCATGGCGGCCGTTCAGAATAAGATCTCATATTGTATTAAAATAGTTCACTCAAACATGTTTCTGAGAACATTTTAAGTGAGAAATAGGCCGTGCAGTTGGTGAATCTGTCTTCATTTCAGCTCAACAAAGGTCAGTTTAAAAGATTTTCATCATATTTTGAGAGACTCTAGTCACCTCATTCCGCTCCCCATTTCCGGGTGAACATGTCAGGTCGGCCAAAATAAACGGCGACAGCCCCTCAGACTGACGACGGCACGGGACACACCGAACAGACTCGCGTCACTGACCTTGCCAGACTGTCTAACGGCCGATAATCGGCTAAGTGTGTCCCGGCTATAACTCTCTGTGAAGTAAAGCAGCTTCTTCATCAATGGGATTGTAGACAAAAGGAAATGCCATGTTTTGAGAAATAAAATGTTTTATAGTCCGCCTAACATGGTTAATAAACCAACATATTTTTTTGTATTCATGCCGATAACAAACTGCGCTAAAATGTGCCTGATCCAGACTGAATGAATGAATGAGGAAATGAAAGGGCGCTGTGTGTGTGGGAGGAGACTGAGAGAAACTCGAGGTTTCTTGAAGAAAACCTGCTCCCGACCAGGTTAGGTTCACAGGCTCAGTTACCATAGTAACTGACTCTGAGGTGAAGTTACCTCTCTTTCTGAAACAGAAAATCCAGAGTTTCCCTCATCTCAGGGTTAACAAACTCAGAGTTTTCACTAAACATGCTTTCTGAAATACCAGCCAGGTTGGCACAGTTTGTTTTTGTTGCCGTTTGTGGAGCCTGGGCTGTCTACAGAGACCGCGTTTTTTTACAGTGTGTTCAGGGGACAGGCAGCTTGCGGATAGTGAGGAGATGTTGGCTGTATGTGACAAAAAATGTTGTTGCCTTAAAAAATGCGTCACATCACTTAGAGCACCTTTAACTCAATGTGTGTTGGGCCAATTGCAGATGGAGGCTAAAGTGGTGATGGCCAAGCTGCTCCAGAGGTTTGACTTCACCCTTGTTCCGGGACAGACCTTTGATATAATGGACACTGGCACACTCAGGCCAAAGAGTGGAGTGGTGTGCTCTGTCAGACACAGGGATCAAAACAAGTAAATGGTCTTACAGGGTCGTATAACACGAGAAGAAACAAAAATGGTTCACGTGGTGTGTATGGGTTTTTGGGTTACTTAAGACTAGCTTACTGTCTGCAGCTTTGGACTCCTGCCTTAGCCAAAAGCATCTTATGCTGCAGAGTTGTTTGATCACTTTTCTGTGAATGTTTAGCCTTTATATAGAAAATAGTATTATCAGTGCTTGTTTTGATGAAACAAACAGTATATCCACATGCAGTTATGAGGATGAATTGCCCCTTGTGGCATACAGTTTTCTGTATTTGTTATTAATGACCACTAATAAGCATATGGGGAAACAACCACTTTGCCTTCTGTTACAGTTTTTCACGATCGCTATGACAATTTTTTCAGTACTTTTAACAACTTTCCTAAACTCTTAACGCACCAACACACCTACAACACACAATTGGCAAAAAAGTTAATTTCATGCTCAAAATCACACATTGTAAACTAAACTCCAACACTGATTTGCAAAATGCAATAATTCACTAATACAATACACTGTGTCCACCAAAACAATGCAATCATGTCTGAAAATCAAATAATTCTTCCACACATGTTCTCTCCCAACAGGAACATTTAGTCAATCACAGCACAATGTCATAAAAAAACGTAACATCACATGGAATGCATTATTTTATATGTGTCAGGTCTGCCCTTATACAACAGACAATAGTGATTGTATTGATCATAGATTGTGTTTTTGACTGCAGTTTCTCTTGAAGTCTCTCTACATTTTTGTTTTGTTGGGTTTAGTAAATGCATGCATATTTATTTTTTGGGCTTTTCCGCCTTTATTTGACAGGACAGCTAGTTGAGAAAGGGGAGAGGGGTGGGGGGTGGGGGGGGAAGTCATGCAGGAAATCACAAGTAAGATTTGAACCCTGGACCTCTGCATTGAGGTATAAACCTCCAAGTATATGTGCGGCTGCTCTACCCACTGATCCAACCCACAGATTTGTTTCTTTTGCTGCAGAGATTCAATACAAAAAATGAATGACCCATCTCAGAGTAGCTTTATAGAATGTACGGTTTATGAAAAAAAGGAGACAGAGACAGAATTGTCCTGGTATTCCTCTTCCTCTCCCTCGTGAAGGCATTTTTCTTATTTTTTGTGTTCATCTACAGTATATTGTTCAAATAGGTCCTCTTTTACTGTACTACCGTATAATCATGTGATTGAAAGAACCTCAACACCTGAGTGTGTTTCCTAGAAGGGAATCAGCTGTGATCGATCTATTTGCATAACTTCAATCAGCTGTTTCTCAATAAATGCATGTATAAATGCAGGGGATATATTTGTGTTTCAATTTACAATATGAACAGCTGTTCACTTTGACTTTAGCCTATAAGTTAGGTTTAGAACATGTTGTTATCTGTTCTGACATACAGTGTGAAAGCATTTGTAAATTTGGCAGTAAAGATCCATTGTTTTGGTTTTGGTGGAGCTTGTGTGTAAAAGAAGTTTAAGCATTTTAAATTTGTGTTAACTGTATGCATTTGGTGTCAAAGCAACAATAAATGTGTTAATTGTATGGCCTACACAGACGGATGTTGTACTAACTGTGTCAAGAGTTTAGGAAAGTTGTTAAAAGTATTGAAAAAAGTGTCATAGCGATCGCTAAATATTTCTAAACTAATGAAAATAATATAACCATTTGACACATTATAGTTTTTTAGAATCAGCTTTATTGTTTTTGTACACATACAGATGTTTTTTTTTTCTTTGTTTGTTTTGCACTTCAATAAACTAATGATTAATTTAATGCCTGACAATGTGATTTTATTCCATGCTGTTTATGTACTCAACCTGCTGTGTCTGGATGTTATTGACAGTGTACACATGGGGGCGATGTGACCTTGCAAAAATAAAAATCTAAAAAGCACCTGTTAAGCTACAAATTTATTAGAACTCTTCTTAGCTTAATTTAGGAGATTTTTCATGTCTTTTTTTTTTTAGATGTAATACAAGTTGTTGAGTGGGGAATCACAGTTTAGTCAGAGGCTGATCTTCATACAAGGGCAGTTAAAGTGAAAGTTTTAATTTAGAAATGATTAGTAATTGGGCCAATTACTTAAACAACACTTTATTTAAAAATAAATAGCTTTAACTATTAACAGTCGAACAGTTTGTAAATAGTAAAAGCTATACTAAATATATGTAAATATATACTACACACAACGCTTTAAATATGTGTTTATTATTGTATACAGTTCATGGTAATACATTACTTTTTAAAATAGGCTTATATACTGTTCCTTTAAGAGGGCTGAGCCTGCGCCCTGTGAGGCTCCACCGCACTATTCACCTACCTGCTGCCCACTCCTCTGCCATGTCTTGATTGGCCGTCTTGTCCGAAATCCTTTTGAATGATTTCAAACCGTGTTTGGACGAGAAGGAGGGGGTCCGCTGCTAATTCCGAGCTAGCTGAGTGGCAGGGACGTCCCTAGGATTTAAAGACAGGGGATGCTTAGCCCCCAGGGTATTTGTAACTTGCGTTTGCAAAATCTTTGCACTCACATCTTTTGTTTTCAATACAATCTCTATGGATTCCGGGAGGGCTTGCACTTACGTGCTTTCGTCATACCTAACGTAACCATGAACGTAACTAAGAAAAGAGCGGGTAGCAGCTTCAAATAATTCACATACTACTGTCAAGATAGCTAGCGTTCAGTGCAACTGGATTGTCTCTTTGAAAGAATTTCCTTTTAGTTGGCGAACAAATCACGATTAATAGGCAACGAAACAATTAGGACCTCCCATACCAAATTTAAACATTCAACACAGACCCACATGGATAGCTGTTTGAGATTTGTCTGCTTTGTGGAGAGTGAACCTTGCCACTCAACTGGATGAGGGATACAGGCTAGCTGGCCGTCGCCACAACGATGAGGTTAGCAAGAACCGCCACATCCTCAACCGGCTAATCCAGTGTGTGAAGTTTTGCGGAGTGTTTGAGTTAGCTTTGCGAGGCAAAGATGAAACTGAGGGCCCCCCCAACCCTGGTATTTTTCTTGGACTGGTCAACTTTGTGGCACAGTAAGATGAGGTGTTTGATAAGCATCTTAAAAATGCTAAAGTTTTCAAGGTACTGCCATTAATTTCCTGATGAGGCGCTGAATGCCACTGTGAAGGCATACCCCGTGCTGAACAAGGCAAAGCTCAAGACAAAACTCTCTCTGATCTATGAGAATCCTGAATTCAAGGGCTGCTGTGGTGCACTGGCACTGTACCAGGTTCTCATGAGCTACAACCTCCAGGAGACATTCTCTGAGACTGTGACTCTGTTGAACATCCTCATAACTACTCCCATGACAACAGCTGAAGCTGAGAAATGTTTTTATCAACTCTGACGCGAGTTTAGACATTCCTCTGAAATTCAATGGGCCAGGAACGTCGGAATGCATTGACCATGCTTTCCATGGAGAGGGAACTAGTCCTCAACACGCCTGATTTCAATGAGAAAGTCATCACACACACCCAAAAACACCCCAAATCAGTTCACAGTTGATGTTGTTTTAAATAGTTATTTTTCATTCATTAAAAAAAAAATTCTGTTCATTTTTACACATCTATACAAATGGCCAGAATATGGTTGTTCATTTCAACCCGTTCTCACTCCAAACTTGTAAAATAGCACCCTTCAGCGTGTGTGTAGAACGCAGCAGGGAGAGCAGCAGCTACACGGCGTTTGAAGATGATGTAGCATTAAGTAACGAGTAGTATGAAAGCCCGAAAACCGCATAAGGAGGTTGGTTGGGGTGGTAGATAGGTCAAACAACACAGGACTTACACCCAGGAGACCGGGGATTGTGTCCTGTGTGTCACATTTCCTAAACCCAACCGTCTCGTTTTTCTTTTCCTAAACCCAACTGTCTTGTTCTTCTTTTCCTAAACCCAACCGTCCCGTTTTTCTTTTCCTAAACCCAACTGTCTTGTTCTTCTTTTCCTAAAGCCAACCGTCCCGTTCTTCTTTTCCTAAACCCAACCGTCCCGTTCTTGTCCCGCGTGTCATGTAAACGTAAGCCCATCCACGACCTTTTCCTTAACCTAACTGCGTCAAAAGTGACGCAAATAGTCCCGACCAAGTGCGTTTAGATAAAGCGTGTTTAGATATGACGCTAAAGGAGACTTTTACCGTCAATAACAACGCCAAAGGCACCTGACCAAACGTCCGTATTTTACGCGTTCATTTTTACGAATCTATACAATTGGCCAGAATATGGTTGTTCATATTTACCTTTCTAGAAATTATTTTCAAATGCTGTTTTCAGACAAAATGTCTATCACTGTTCATGTTCATTTTCACAAATGTATACAAGAGGGCAGGATATATATATTTTACCAATAACTTGCATCAATGTTTTCAGTAGCCTCTATCAAAAGCTCCTGCTGGCTTGTTTTGAATTATGCTCTGGTGCACATATTTCCAATTCAACCATGAGGCCTTTTTGAAGTAAGTATTTAATTTAGTTAAACTTAGCAGCACCTCATTTTTCTGGTTTGGTCTTCAATGTGTAAAGCCAAGCAGCAGAGACCACACTAGGTCAACCCTCACTTGTTCATTCACTTATTTGGGACGTTACTTTGCTTTTATTAAGTGGCACTTTGGTGATATATCCTACATTCCACTTGCACTACCTTTGAAATGTTGTAAAGGTGGTAAAAGCTCTTGCTGATCCTGCAATCTGAACAAATACCAAGATGCTGTATTTTCAGCTATTTACATATTTCATTTGTTTATGGAAATGTAGACTGTTTATGCAGTGTTGATGAATGTGAAATAACACCCTTGATTATTCTATACCACTGTGATAACTTATTTTGCTTTTGTAAGCCAATACTTTCGAGATCAGACAATACATTTTTCTGGTATTGACTTATATGCTGCCCCTGTCTTTATGTTGTTGCTGGAGATAATTATTAAAAATGTGTCCTGTTTAGCTATTTTACATCACACAACATTTGATTAATGTAAGTAATGAATAAGTGGAATAATTCATTGTGGAGCCATGTCATTTTTGCTTATGAAGGCTCCTGGATGCTAATTTCTTACATAGCTTTCCACCTGTAACTTATGTAGCTAGAGGGCAAATATGTCTTGTGTGTGTAGTGCACTCAAGAGGTATCACTGTATGAGTGCTTAATGTACGCATTGAATGGGTCACCTTAATCATTATAATAAAAATGCCCCCCCCCTGAGAATTTTTTTTCAGACCTCATTACCACGAGTCTGTCAGTCCATTCAGCTGCGTGTGGCTTTCAGAAACCAGTCCGACAGGTTAGTGATTCACCGCAGATTAAGACGCATTAGAGCTTCAGCATGACGCATTGATTTATATGTTGCTTCACATCACAGGAGACTGCTTGCTCTGGCCTCCTACATGTGTAGCCATGCCTTCCTATTGTTAGTCACCCTGTAAACCAACTTAGTCACATTAGCTCACTGAAAAGTTATACAAGTGTGCGTTTACACTGGGGTCTTTAGCACCTGGCCTTTTAATGTGTGTGTCTCATAACACAGAACGTTTAGGGAACGTTGGGTAACGTTAGTTTTTGGTTCCCTAAATCTTAGTTAGAAACAAACCAAAAACTAACGTTTTAGGGAACGTTCCCTCAGGGTTATATCACATGTGAACTATTTCCCTTTCTGATTTAAGAGGCATTTCTCTGTCTCACTCTTTTTTTCATTTTCCTCTTCTTTTACCCTTAGGGAGGGACGTGACGTAAAAGCTCCCAAATGAAACTGTAAAACCTGTCTTCCCAGTTGGACACCAGTGGGTGTGTGTATTTCATCACAGTAGCATGTTGATATTTACGTTCTTGTGTGACTGAAGCATTTGGTGACAACTTCACGAGCGAGTCTAACAGACTTTGGACTAGCTTTCTGGCGGTCTAACGTTACAGTCTATTGAGCTTGAGTTACCAAAATGGCAGTTTTCCATGTAATTTTGAGCTGGACTGCTTTGTTTCTGCTCTTTCTGATTTTCATATCGTTTCTTGGTTATTGCTTATATGTTAAACACATTCATACGAAATATGACCACATACCCGGGCCACCGAGAGACAAGTAAGTTAACGTTAAGTGCATGGTGGTTTGTCGTTAAGTTGATTCTAGCGCTATAACGTTGTTTGTTTTCATGTCACCTAACGAGCTAACATTAGCTAAAACTATTGTGTTGTTGACATTACCTGGCACTTTGGGATTTTTTTTCGCCCACAGTTTTCTCTTCGGACATTCACCAACCTTTTTAAGGGTAATGAGAAAAGGCGACATCATTCACGACACGTTTCTGGAATGGTAAGCACAATTATGTTTCATGCATTTGGTTAAGACAAAAGTAGGTTATGTGAATATTAAACACTTAAATGGAAAAATGTCAACTCGGAACAAACGCCATGCAGGCCCCGTGTACCAGATATATAGTGCTTAACTTGTGGTGCGCTAGTTATAATTACCTGTAATAACGATATGACATGTCATTTACAGGGCCGAGACATATGGGCCTGTTTGCAGAATAAATGTTCTGCATTACGTTGCGCTCATTGTGACCTGCCCAAAAGCGACCAAGGTAAACACAGCACCTTACATATTACAATTATGTTGCATAAGCATCAACAAACAGAGTAAAAGTGCAGCTAGTCCTGCTTTGGTAAAAAATGTCCCTATGGTGCCAACTATTATCCTTTTGGGTAAAAATGGATAAGCATACTGTATATCTTGATAATATTAACATTAAAAACACGTTGTCTTTCAATGTTCGCTCTTGTGATTGGCTCTGTTTCAGGAGATCCTGATGTCCCCAAAGTATCCAAAAGATAGATTCTACAGCAAAATCTTCAACCTGTTTGGTCAAAGGTAATTTGTCAGACTATCAGATTAGTTATACTTTTCATACTTTTTCATAACAGTGTAATCTGATACTGTCAATGTGTTTTTAATTTCTGAACTGACAACAACTTGTGTTTTCTGTATGTGAGTATTATCAGCCCACTTTTGTTTGGTTCCCTTTACTCTTTTGTTTTGCCGAATCATTTACAATCTTCTATAGCTATTTTGAATGTCCTGTGTTCCACGTCTCTTTTCAAGGTTCCTAGGTAATGGCCTGGTAACAGCAAGAGATCATGAGAAGTGGTATAAACAGCGGCGGATCATGGACCCTGCGTTCAGCAGCTTGTGAGTTATTTAATAATCAGAAAGATGGAATCAACTATCTGCTCAACCTTCATTTTATATGCAGTGTTTGCAATCATTCAGTTTAGATTGTGGGTATCTTTTGCTCTTTATTCTTTTGGAGAACATTGTCCAATTGTATGTCCTGCTAGTCCACTGTCTAAAACTACTACATTTCCAGGTATTTGAAAGGTCTAACTGGCACCTTCAACGAGAGGGCAGAGAAACTGATGACTACACTTACAGATGTCGCTGATAACATGACAGAGGCCAGCATGCTCCACCTCATGAACTCTGTTACCCTTGATGTTATTGCTAAGGTATTGTGCTATAGTCTGTTTTACGTCTTCCACAGCAGTAATGATCCAAAAAGTTTTTCTTGCATGTGACAAAAGCACCAGCTTATGACAAAAGTTAAAAAAAGAAAAAAAAGAAGAAGGTATAATCAAGTTGCAACTACCTTATTTTCTTGATAACTCTCAGGTTGCATTTGGAGTGGATTTAGACCTGCAGAAAGATAGATCAATTTTCCCTAAAGCCATCGAGACATGTCTGAAAGGGATGCTCTACACAGCCAGAGACCTCTTCTATGAGGTATGACTTCACTACAGATTTGTAAGGAGTTTGTGTGGTGACGATATTATAAACTGTTTGCGATCCTCAAATCTTGCATTTCCAGTACAAGCTGAAGAACCGACCATTCATTAAGAAAGTGAGGGAAGCTTGCCGCCTGCTGCGCACAACTGGAGCCAAGTGGATTAATGACCGAAAGACTGCCATGCAAAACGGCGATGACGTCCCCAAGGACATCCTCACACAGATCATCAAAACAGCTGGCAAAGGTTATGGTCCCTAAAGTTTGATAAGAATTTTTTGTTGCATTCTAATCCTTAATTTGACTGGACAGCTGAAGACAGGAAAAGGGAGAGAGAGGCAAGGCAAGACAGCTTTACTTGTATAGCACATTTCAGCAACAGGGCAATTCAAAGTGCTTTACATAAAACATTAAAGAGCAGTTAAAAACAATTAAACAATTAAAAAGATAGATAAAAGATAAGATAAAAACAAGAATAAAATACAAGAATAAAAGTTACAGTGCAGTATAACAAATTAATTAACAATTATTTAAAGATAGGCAACATCAAAAAGAAAGGTCTTCAGCCTGATTTAAAAGAACTGAGAGTTGTGGCTGTCACTTATAATAAACACCACATTTATTCAGTTCAAACTTTTAATAAGTACACTGCTAGCTAGGACTCACGTGTCCCCCATCTTCAACACACCAACTGAAGCACACACCACCCATGCACTAAGTACCATCTGCTGTAGTGAACAGTTTAGAGGGGAAATAACATGTTACCAATCTCCCTGTACTTTAAACAAACAAAAGAATACAAAGAAAGATGTTATATATATGAAAAAAAACTTATACAACAATGGCCACAGTTATTACAAATTAAAATAAAACTTTTGTTGCATATGCAAATGAAATGTTCAGTGCTTTTAGATGTCCTTTTGTTCTTAGCTTTGTGTCCACAGTCCTTAAATGAGTGCTTTCAATGTCACCACAGCCCCTACTGAGTGCTTTTAATAACACCAGAGCTGATGCTCCCTTTTTGGTAAGACAGTCAGCGAGTTGAGTTTTTGTGTCTGACCAGAGCATTTTCTTTATCTTCTTACTCTGTATGAGCTCGTTAATGCTGCTTATTTCTGGCCTTAGTCTTTTTTCAGTGACCTGTTTTGTTGACTTAAGGGCATCAAACAGAGAGTGATTGTCTGCCACACAGACCAACGGTGGAGCATTAAGTTCAGCATTTCCACATGTTAACTCAGAAAAGAGGGTAGCCAGAGTTGTGCTTTTGGCACTATACCACTAGGATTTTCTTTGAGACTACAGACCCATCTGGTAGAGACACACTTTTGACCTGCATCATCAACTTCCTCAAAGTCATTGTTTTTGTACTCATTCATTGTTTCGTTCTGTTTGGCTGCATCAAATGAAATGTGTTTTGTTATGAGTACGTCAGTCTCCATTTCAGATTCAATGTTAAGATTATCAACACTTGACATACTGTATCAACCTACTCCTTTTGTCTATCACTGGCATCAGGTTCAACATGTTGTAGATAAAACCAATTTTTGTGCCTTCCAGAAGCCTTGCCTGCTCGGCCTAAAACCTTGGCTTTCTGTAGATGCCCATCACCAGGTTTAATAGATGTCACAGTCTGTCCTGTTTTTAACTTTACACCAGCAGAAGAGACAGAGTTACCACTCTGGGTCATTGTAGGATGAACCACTTCTCCTGTATTCTTCCCCCTGTCACTGGTGTTGCCCTGTTCGCTGTCTGTTTTCTTCACTATCTGAGCTTTCTGCTACATTGTTTAAACTGCCTATGTTGCTTGCTGTCTCTCTGCTGTCTTGCACAGTTGGCTTATCCTGAGATTACCGTGTAAGAGAGCAACATCAGTCGCCACAACCTTGGAAATGTTCAGACCCTTGGAGATAATCAAGTCCAGAGTGTGCCCCTTATTGTGGGTTGGCTCCGTCACATGCTGAGTCAGTCCATAGTTCTCAAAAACACAACAAAGTTCATTGGTCCCTCTGTCCTGGGGGTTGTCAACATAAGTGTTAAAATCACCAGCAATAATTACACCGTCAAAGTTAATACAGATTATAGACAGCAGTTCAGTGAAGTCATCGAAGGAGGTTGCACAGTATTTAGGTGGCCTGTAGATATTTAGAAATATAGCTTGAGGGGAGGACCTTAGCTGAAGAGCCACATATTCAAAAGAGGCAAAATTTCCATGTGATATTTTCCGTACATTGGAATGAGTCATTAAACAAAATGGCGACTCCACCTCCTTTCTTATTCACTCTATTCTCACTCATAAAAGTGAAGTTAGGGGGGAGCTGACTCGATGGGAACAGCAGCACTGTTATTATAGTCCAACCAGGTTTCAGTTAAAAAAAAAAAAAAAATCATTTATTAAAAATGATTTTCCTGCCAAAAACCTGACGTTTAGTAAGGCTAGTGTTAGGGTGTTAAAATAATGATCTGTCTAATTAATTTTTTTCTGATGTCATTTTGCCCTCTGAGAGAGGGGGAATGACATGCAGCAAAGGGCCGTGGGTCGGAATCAAACCTGCGTCCGCTGAAGATACCAAGAAAGTTTAAACTTCTCTCTGTTGTCTGTTGGTCATGGCAGTTGCAAACAATGGTCTTGGTGGTTTAGTGCCTAAATTAAAGCAGACTATTTATTTTAAACCGTGGAGAATGGTATGAGAAAAAATAGAAGAACTACATGTAAACTACAATCATCTTTATCTCAACATGTCATGTGCATCATTACCATTCCATAGTATTAGATTCGCAGAGCAGAAGTGCAGTGTTAGCTACTACCTGTTCACAATCAGATACAGTGGATAGGACAGGCCAGTTAATATGCATGTATAAATGAGTTCAACTTTCAGTCCAACATGGATTTTAATGTTACAAATGATATGATAAGATAATGAGGTATATTGGTTTACTTATTCATTTTTCTTTTGTTATTATTCCAGAGGAAAGCATGACTAAAGAAGACGAAGAGTTGATGTTGGACAATTTTGTGACATTTTTCATTGCGGGTGAGTCTGTGTTGTCTCTGCTTTGATGTGTGGAATGATCCAAAAAGGAGCTTGAAGCTGTGCTTCTTAGTGAGGCTAACAATGTTAAAGGGACACTTTCAATAAAACATTCTTATCTAGAATGGCAACTATCCACCAGTTTAGGTGTGAATTCTGGACACATTGGGAGTTAAAAATTACTTTTCAAGTATAGTGACATAGTTATTCACAAAAATCCATGTATGTCTGTGTATTATTATTATTATTATTATTATTATCATCACCACCACTTATATTTAATTCATACATTTTATTGTGTTTTTGATGAACTGTTCCTTTAAGCACAACTTTGGGGTTTTGAAGGTGATGTTCTAACATTTTAGGGCAAGAAACAACTGCTAATCAACTGGCTTTTTGCATCATGGAACTTGGGAGACATCCTGACATTCTGGAGAAGTAAGAACCAAAAATGAGGTGCAAAACTGTTTCACATTGTCACTTTTGAATACTGGTTTCTTCAGTTGGGTTTTTATTTCTCAGAGTGAAGAAAGAGGTGGATGATGTTGTTGGGATGAAACAGGAGATCAGTTATGATGATCTGGGACAACTGGTCTACCTCTCACAGGTACATGAAGTTAGGGAAAAGATGGTTTAGCTCTTTAGGACTGAATCACGTTGTGAATCACTGACTCTCAAGTTAGCCTATACAATAAGTGTTCTTGTTTTCAATATGAAAAACTAAACCAAGATTTGCCTCCTCACTGTAATTCTACTTAAATGTACTTGAATACATTTCATTTTTTAAGAAATTGACCCAAGATCACACTGTAACCTCCTCCCAGGTGCTGAAAGAGACTCTGAGGATGTACTCGACAGTTCCAGTCACATCTCGTGAAATACTGGAAGATATTGTCATCGATGGTATCCACATACCTGGAGGAGTCTCGTGTTTTGTGAGTACCTCTAAAGCGGGAAGTGTGTCAGAGTAAGTTAAAGCGGTAGGGTGCGGTTTGCCGTCAGACCGGGGAAGGGGATGGCTATTTGCCACATGGCGAGTAAATGTACCAAAGTAGTTCTGTTTTTCAGTCTTCATTTTGGCGAAAGTGCAGCTACTTTCTTTTGTTCCTCTGCTGTCTGCATGGGGGGGGACCGACACACGCAAACACTGGCGCACACACACCAGACGCCAGCCACCACGTCACTTCTGTTTACGGATATCTATCGTTTAACCTCGGGTTAATTAATTAGCTATTTAGTGGCGATTTTTGGCAGCCAGCCTTCCAAAAGATGGAACAATGACATGAAATGTTAACCGATCATCAACCATTGACCGACAAGCAGGAAACGGAGTCTTAGTGCACCTGTCAGGGAGGCTCTGACACATTTTCCGCACTCTGTGTCCGCGGACAGCTGTAGGTTCGTACCGGTTAATGTTCTGTGCATTGTCGGACACGTGCATTTATGTCCAAGCCTGTGTCCACCGCCTCCACCTGCAGGTTGTCAACTGTGTGGTAACGTAGTTAAGGCGGCAGGCGTGTGTTGCTTAGGCGGCTGCCTTAGCTCCAATGTGCAAATGTCCGGTTTTCACAGTTTTTCATGGGACCATTAAGCGCATACTTAAATTGACTGGCGCTTTGCACACAATACTACGGTACTTTGTTGTATGACGTAATTCCCGAGAGGCTGCCTTATAGGCGGCTCTGCCCAGAGCAGACAGCGGAGCAGCATTGCACACAAAATGCCGAAGCGTTTCCTGCTGAAGATTTCCCACCCTGGTCAGAAAACACAGGGGAGACACTTTGTTTCTCTCACTATGACTCTAGAGTCGTACTCGCTCGCCGTCACTCTCACTTCTCCCTCGCTCCATCACCCACTCCCCACACACACAAACGTGCCGGCTCGACGCACACACCAGCGCACAAATATAAACATCAGGCCACTTACGTTGGCTACGCCGAAAGCTCTGCGTGGAGCCTGCGCACAACCATAACACAAGACTAGTGCAGCTAGAGCAGCTTCACAGTTGAACTGCAAAAAAAATGTCCCACGTACCGTCCCGGTCGGGACCGGACAAGTGGGAGGCGGAGTGCACCGTGTGCAAAGCTGGCACATGTTTCAGTGTCTTTATTATTTATCTTATTACATTGAAAAGGTATTAAGAGATATTTAGTTGAAGCTGGATTTTCTAACACAGAAGAGGTCATATTTAGAACATTATTTCATATTATTTATTTTAAGAGAGAGCTATTATTTTGTTACAGGCTGTTAAAGATTTTATTTTATTTTATTACAGAAGTTATTTTTGCACCATTGAGGCACAATAAAGCATGTTCATTAACCTCTGAGAAGCCTGTCTGGATTTTTTCTCAAGGCCGTGCCGAAAATTTGGTCACCCTAACATAAGCACAATGGCACCTATCACTTAAAAAAAAAAAAACACACACACACACACACACACACACACACACACACACACAACGAAAGTTGTTTTTAGAATACTGACAAAGCATTAAAAAAGGTCTCTGAAAACACACACTGACCAGCCTCACAACAACACTGCTCTCCAAACACCAATCAGACTAAAGCAAATCATAACACACTGTAAAAAAAATCTGTCTGCAACATTGGAAAGAAGAAACTAAAAGCCAAAGTAGATCAGAATGTTATCTGGCCCTCAAAAGAGATGATGAATTAGCAGAATATCTCTCTACTGTCAGAGATAGAATGCAGAGACATATCCTAACAAAGTACAAGCTCAGTGACCACAAACTGGCAATCAAAACAGGAAGACACAAAAATCATGGCAACAAACAGAAAACACTTAAATGTGGTCACTGTTTGACAGGAGAGGTTGATACAAAGCTCCTCTCCTGCAATATAAAACCTCCAGTAACACAAGGAACATTCATTTTAACAAGTTCAACTCTGTAATCTCAGATTTGATAGCGCTGAATGACTTCTCAAAATTAAAAAATACTCCTGGGAGAAGGAGACAGGGCATACAGTATCTTGGTGCCCAAAATGTATCAACATGCCACAACCCGAGGGACAGTGAATATTGATCTGCTATCAAAATGTTTTGAAATTTAGTTCAGCTCCCATGCGACTGGGAGAATGGAGAAATTCTTCAAGGACCCGCTGACATTTGATCCAGACAGATTTCACCCAGATGCTCCCAAGTAAGTAGCATACAAGTTTTCACAAAATGACACATTTTATTTTTAGTCTTAACATTTTAGAATACTGATTGTTGTCCCAGATGAAAGGAGGGAAACATTGTACATTAAGTGATGCTGTCTCTTATCTGTTTTACAAGGCCGTATTATTGCTACTTCCCCTTTGCACTCGGCCCACGCTCATGCCTAGGACAGAACTTTGCTCAGGTGGGTGATGTTATTAATAGTCAACACACAAAAAAGCATAACAACGCATGAAGTTAACTCAGTGTGTGTTGGTGCAATTGCAGATGGAGGCTAAAGTGGTGATGGCCAAGCTGCTCCAGAGGTTTGACTTCACCCTTGTTCCGGGACAGACCTTTGATATAATGGACACTGGCACACTCAGGCCAAAGAGTGGAGTGGTGTGCTCTGTCAGACACAGGGATCAAAACAAGTAAATGGTCTTACAGGGTCGTATAACATGAGAAGAAACAAAAATGGTTCACGTGGTGTGTATGGGTTTTTGGGTTACTGAGACTAGCTTACTGTCTGCAGCTTTGGACTCCTGCCTTAGCCAAAAGCATCTTATGCTGCAGAGTTGTTTGATCACTGTTCTGTGAATGTTTAGCCTTTATATAGAACATAGTATGATCAGTGCTGGTTTTGATGAAACAAACAGTATATCCACATGCAGTTATGAGGATGTATTGCCCCTTGTGGCATACAGTTTTCTGTATCTGTTATTATTGACCACTAATAAGCATTATGGGGAAACAAACTAACCACTTTTCCTTCTGTTATTATCAGTTGAATTTGCTGTAACTAGCCCTTTGTATCTCGGTGTAACTGCTCTTCTATACCCACTAAGCTTCTAAACTTGTTTTGTGCCTTTAACACTGATATACAAATGATGAATTAAACATTTCTAAACTAATGAAAAAAATATAACCATTTGACACATTATAGTTTTTTAGAATCAGCTTTATTGGTTTTGTACACATACAGATGTTTTTCTGCTGCAGAAATAACTTTGTTTGTTTTGCACTTCAATAAACTAATGATTAATTTAATGCCTGACGATGTGATTTTATTCCATGCTGTTTATGTACTCAACCTGCTGTGTCTGGCTGGTACTGACAGTGTACACACGGGGGCGGTGTGACCTTGCAAAAGAAATCTAAACAGCACCTGTTAAGCTACAAATTCATTAGAACTTATCTTAGCTCTTCTTAGCTTTTTTAGATGTAATACAAGTTGAGTAGAGAATCACAGTTTAGTCAGAGGCTGATCTTCATACAAGGGCTGTTAAAGTCAAAGTTTTAATTTAGAAACTATTAGTAATTAGGCCAGTTAATTAAATAACTTTTAATTAAAATTGCTTAGAAATGAACAAATACAAAAAAATAACTAGCTTTTACTAACAACAGTCGAACAGTTTGTAAAAAGTAAAAGCTAAATATATCCTACACAAAACGCTTTAAATATGTGTTTATTATTTTATACAGTTCATGGCAATACATTACTGTTTAAAATAGACATTCTCCAGTGCTATTTTATTTTTTTTAAATGAATGATGTGTTTTTTTCATTCCTGAACTCGTTACTGTTCCTTTAAGAGGGCTGAGCCTGCGCCCTGTGAGGCGCCACCGCTCATCTACCTGCTGCCCACTCCTCTGCCATGTCTTGATTGGCCGTCTTGGCCGAAATCCTCTTGAATGATTTCAAACCCGAGTGTTTGGACGAGAAGGAGGCCCTTTATATCTCTATGGCTCTGGGTCCTGTCTGCTAATTCTGAGCTGGCTGAGTGGAGGCTTGAACTGTTCCAAAGGGAAATGCTGACACATAATGCGCTTTAGTTATTGGACACTTTACATTTTCTTTCATGTTACTGGACACTTTACATTTTCGGCCATTAACTTAATCAAGGTTTGTTAACATTTTAATTCTTTAAAATTAGTTAGTTTTTTTTAATATTTAATTTAATTTTTTTTACTTTTTTTATTCATCCTCGACGTTGAGACCGAGTCAAGTATTTAGTTTGACAGTTTCCCCGGATCACGATCAGGTCAAATCAGCCGGCACTAAATTTGTAATGCGCTCTTATAACGGTACGCGTGGTAAATGCATTCAAACGGCCCAGCTCGAGTAGCGAAGTTAGGGAGATGATACACATGGTAGTACTTCCGGTTTTCAAAAGAAGGTGTTAATACAACTTACATTTAAAAACTAGGTTAATGGATTATATTCACCTTAAGTGAAATATATGTAACCTGTGCCTGCCTTTATACAAAACAAATAAGTAAATTGTGAAAGGAATGTATATTTTGAGTTTTACAAGAATACAACATTAACAAGGAATAATTCCAGACAATGATTTTTGTCAGGGGACACCTCTGACTGCACCCATATTTAAAATCAAGCAATTAAAATGGTATACATTTTGAGATTTTAGGAAGTAAAAGTCCCATATTTCTAGGGTAAAATGAAGTCAAATCTGAAACTTAAGGTGCCATAAAAAGACTTTGTTCCATAGTTCCAGGTAATGACTGATATATTTGAGTAGAGGACATCTTTGACTACACCCATACTGAAAATGAAACATTTTTACAGTATAATTTGGGAGATTTCTGGAAGCAAAGTCCCATACTTGTGATGTAAAACGCGTCAAAATATGAAATTGGAGGTGCCATAAAAAAACTTTTGTCCATAGTTCCAGGCAATGACTGATATATTTGAGTACAGGGCATCACTTAATACCATCATACTGAAAGTCATACAATTTTACTGTATAAATATGGAGATTTTGGGAAGCAAAGTCCCATACTTGTGCTGTAAAACGAGTCAAAATATGAAATTTGAGGTGCCATAAAAAGACTTTGGTCCATAGTTCCAGGCAATGACTGATATATTTGAGTAGAGGACATCTTTGACTACACCCATACTGAAAATGAAAAACTTTCACTGTATAATTTTGGAGATTTTTGGAAGCAAAGTCCGATACTTCTGTTGTAAAACGAGTCATAATATCAAATTTGAGGTGCCATAAAAGGACTTTGGTCCATAGTTCCAGGCAATGACTGATATATTTGAGTACAGGGCATCACTTAATACCATCATACTGAAAATCATACAATTTTACTGTATAAATATGGAGATTTTGGGAAGCAAAGTCCCATACTTGTGCTGTAAAACGAGTCAAAATATGAAATTTGAGGTGCCATAAAAAGACTTTGGTCCATAGTTCCAGGCAATGACTGATATATTTGAGTAGAGGACATCTTTGACTACACCCATACTGAAAATGAAAAACTTTCACTGTATAATTTTGGAGATTTTTGGAAGCAAAGTCCGATACTTCTGTTGTAAAACGAGTCATAATATCAAATTTGAGGTGCCATAAAAGGACTTTGGTCCATAGTTCCAGGCAATGACTGATATATTTGAGTACAGGGCATCACTTAATACCATCATACTGAAAATCATACAATTTTACTGTATAAATATGGAGATTTTGGGAAGCAAAGTCCCATACTTGTGCTGTAAAACGAGTCAAAATATGAAATTTGAGGTGCCATAAAAAGACTTTGGTCCATAGTTCCAGGCAATGACTGATATATTTGAGTAGAGGACATCTTTGACTACACCCATACTGAAAATGAAAAACTTTCACTGTATAATTTTGGAGATTTTTGGAAGCAAAGTCCGATACTTCTGTTGTAAAACGAGTCATAATATCAAATTTGAGGTGCCATAAAAGGACTTTGGTCCATTGTTCCAGGCAATGACTGATATATTTGAGTACAGGGCATCACTTAATACCATCATACTGAAAATCATACAATTTTACTGTATAAATATGGAGATTTTTGGAAGCAAAGTCTGATACTTCTGTTGTAAAACGAGTCATAATATGAAATTTGAGGTGCCATAAAAAGACTTTGGTCCATAGTTCCAGGAAATGACTGACATATTTGAGTAGAGGACATCTTTGACTACACCCGTACTGAAAATCAAACAATTTTACTGTATAAATATGGAATATTTTGGAAGCAAAGTCCCATACTTGTGCTGTAAAATGAGTCAAAATATGAAATTTGAGGTGCCATAAAAAGACTTTGGTCCATAGTTCCTGGAAATGACTGACATATTTGATTACAGGGCATCACTTTATACCATCATACTAAAAATCATACAATTTTACTGTATAAATATGGAAATTTCTGGAAGCAAAGTTCCATACTTGTGATGTAAAACGAGTCAAAATATGAAATTTGAGGTGCCATAAAAAGACTTTGGTCCATAGTTCCAGGTAATGACTGACATAGTTGAGACAGGAAATGTGGGACTAAACCCAAACCAAACAATTGTACTGCTTAAAATGATTTGCTACAGAACTTTGAGAAAATCATAACACTGATCCATAATTCATCCATCCATCCATCCATCTTCATCCGCTTATCCGGTGTCGGGTCGCGGGGTGAGCAGCTCCAGCAGAGGACCCCAAACTTCCCTTTCCCGAGCAACATTAACCAGCTCCGACTGGGGGATCCCGAGGCGTTCCCAGGCCAGGTTGGAGATATAATCCCTCCACTTGTATGCTACTTACTTGGGAGTTGGGCCACGCCTCCTCATTTAAATTGACACCTGTCACTTCTAAATGAAAAGCTTAATATTAAATAGATAATATTAGATTTAGAAATCTAAAAGGTGAATTTTAAAATGTCAATACCAAATGTAAAACATAAAATTCAAAAGATAAAATGTCAAATTGAAAATTATAAAGGGGAAAGGCTAAAAGATTTTTTTTTATATATATTTGAGATTTTAATTTTAGTATTTCCATTTAAGCTTTTCCATTTCACATTTAATTATGGCATGATTTTGCCTAGTAACATAGTAAAATAATACTAGTTTGAATTAAAATGATTGAAAAAAAAAATTGATCTTGCTTTGTTTTGTCTTTGTACTTTCAATTTGAAATATGAATAAATATTCCCTCCATATTTTTGACTGTAAACAAAAACAATCTCACAAAAATTGCCATATTTATGGTAGCCTAAAGAATGTATAAATCTGAAATTTTTTACTG
Organism: Perca flavescens; assembly: GCF_004354835.1. Lineage (NCBI taxonomy): Eukaryota > Metazoa > Chordata > Actinopteri > Perciformes > Percidae > Perca > Perca flavescens. Next base: position 11,333,560 of record NC_041348.1, read on the forward strand.
TTAGAAGGTAAATAGTTTAATCTGGAGACAAATATCTTACAACAGAGTGTTGTTGTACCTTTCGTCAACTTTGAATAAAACCAGAACTCACAGACAGCAGTATTCATTTATTTCAATTAACAGCTTTCATATTTGCAAATGCGGATAACCAAGGCTATAATGCTAGAAAAATATGCAGATTGCAGTTCAGATAAATATATTTTATAAAAATGTTCAGAGAATCACAACTAATGAGATGACATTTAATCAAATATATTATTCCTTATGGATCAGTGTTATGATTTTCTCAAAGTTCTGTAGCAAATCATTTTAAGCAGGACAAATGTTTGGTTTGGGTTTAGTCCCACATTTCCTGTACTCAACTGTGTCATTCATTGCCTGGAACTATGGACCAAAGTGTTTTTATGGCACCTCCAATTTCATATTTTGACTCGTTTTACATCACAAGTATGGGACTTTGCTTCCAAAAATCTCCATATTTATACAGTAAAATTGTATGATTTTCAGTATGATGGTATTAAGTGATGCCCTGTACTCAAATATATCACTCATTGCCTGGAAATATGGACCAAAGTCTTTTTATGGCACCTCAAATTTCATATTTTGACTCGTTTTACAGCACATGTATGGGACTTTGCTTCCAAAAATCTCCAAAATGATACAGTAAAAATGTTTCATTTTCAGTGTGGGTGTAGTCAAAGATGTCCTCTACTCAAATATGTCAGTCATTGCCTGGAACTATGGACCAAAGTGTTTTTATGGCACCTCCAAATTCATATTTTGACTCGTTTTACAGCACAAGTATGGGACTTTGCTTCCAAAAATCTCCAAAATTATACAGTAAAAATGTTTCATTTTCAGTATGACAGTATTAAGTGATGTCCTCTACTCAAATATGTCATTCATTACCTGGAACTATGGACCAAAATCTTTTTATGGCACCTCCAATTTCATATTATGACTCGTTTTACAACAGAAGTATCAGACTTTGCTTCCAACAATCTCCAAAATTATACAGTAATATTGTTTGATTTTCAGTTTGGGTGTAGTCAAAGATGTCCTCTACTCAAATATGTCAGTCATTACCTGGAACTATGGACCAAAGTCTTTTTATTGCACCTTAAGTTTCAGATTTGATGTAATTTTACCCTAGAAATATGGGACTTTTACTTCCTAAAATCTCAAAATTGATACTCGACTTGCACTATCTGGTTTGCGTTTCCCAACACCCTGTCCGCCTATGGGAGGTCGGCTGGTAACACCTTTTATACGTGTAAGTGGGTAACACAGATAATGGAGGAAAAACGCACACACACACACACACACACACACACACACACACACACACACACACACACACACACACACACACACACACACACACACACACACACACACAGGATAGGTCGAGAAAGAGACACGGGGAATTCTCAGCTATGTACTGTCAATGAAAAGCCAGCCTGTCAGGACGTCCCTCATTCCTGGATAAACAAAAGAAGAAGGGGGTCTCTCTCCTCTTGGTGACACAGCAGCAACCCCCGGTTTATAAGACCAGTGCTCTAAACACTGAGCTATACCGTGAACGAACTAGTATGTATGGGGTTCCATGGAACCCCATAAACTAGCACTGTTATTAGTACAATACAAATCTGAAGGTGTGAAAGGTGTTCCGGAAGTTGTTTTGCCACAATTATTGAACTACTTCACGAACGAGTCTAATAACAGACTTTGGACTAGCTTTCTGGCGGTCTAACGTTACAGTCTATTGAGCTTGAGTTACCAAAATGGCAGTTTTCCATGTACTTTTGAGCTGGACTGCTTTGTTTCTGCTCTTTCTGATTTTCATATCGTTTCTTGGTTATTGCTTATATGTTAAACACATTCATACGAAATATGACCACATACCCGGGCCACCGAGAGACAAGTAAGTTAACGTCAAATGCATGGGGGTTTATTAAGTTGATTCTAGCGCTAACGTTTTTTGTTTTCATGTCACCTAGCGAGCTAACATTAGCTAAAACTATTGTGTTGTTGACATTACCTGGCACTTTGGGATTTTTTTTGCCCACAGTTTTCTCTTCGGACATTCACCAACCTTTTTAAGGTTAATGAAAAAAGGCGACATCATTCACGACTTGTTTCTGGAATGGTAAGCACAATTATGTTTCATGCATTTGGTTAAGACAAAAGTAGGTTATGTATATTATAAATAACACAGAACAAACGCCATGCAGGCCCCAGGTACCAGATATAAAACAAAATGGTCAAAAGCCAAGTCTAAAACTTGTCTAAAACTCGAGCCAGGTAAAATGTCTGTCATGTGTTTCTATCACGGTGTTAGCAAGTCACAATTACATCTCATATCTATTCTATGATGGTACCTGGGACCTGACTTGACGGCGTTGGTTCAGATTTTTTGCATTGGATTTTTGGATATTCTGCTTAACCCGTGGTGCGCTAGTTATAATTACCTGTAATAACGATAAAAGGACATGTCATTTACAGGGCCGAGACATATGGGCCTGTTTGCAGAATAAATATTCTGCATTACGTTGCGCTCATTGTGACTTGCCCAGAAGCGACCAAGGTAAACACAGCACCTTACAGTAGTTATATAACCATCATGTTGCATAATGATTGCACAATAAACAGTGTAAAAGTGCCCATAAAGACAGCTTTGGTAAAAACAATGTCCCTACAGTGCCAACTATTGTCCTTTTGGGTAAAAATGGATAAGCAATATCTTGATAATATTAACATTAAAAACACGTTGTCTTTCAATGTTCGCTCTTGTGATTGGCTCTATTTCAGGAGATCATGATGTCCCCTAAGTATCCAAAAGATATGTTCTACAGCAAAATCTTCAACCTGTTTGGTCAAAGGTAATTTGTCAGACTATCAGATTAGTTATACTTTTACCTAACCCTTTACTGTTTTGTTATGCCGAATCATTTACAACCTTTTATAGCTATTTTGAATGTCCTGTGTTCCACGTCTCTTTTCAAGGTTCCTAGGTAATGGCCTGGTAACAGCAAGAGATCATGAGAAGTGGTATAAACAGCGGCGGATCATGGACCCTGCGTTCAGCAGCTTGTGAGTTATTTAATAATCACAAAGATGGAATCAACTATCTGCTCAACCTTCATTTTATATCCAGTGTTTGCAATCATTGTAGATTCATTTTAGATTGTGGGTATCTTTTGCTCTTTATTCTTTTGCAGAACATTGTCCAATTGTATGTCCTGCTAGTCCACTGTCTAAAACTACTACATTTCCAGGTATTTGAGAGGTCTAACTGGCACCTTCAACGAGAGGGCAGAGAAACTGATGACTACACTTACAGATGTCGCTGATAACATGACAGAGGCCAGCATGCTCCACCTCATGAACTCTGTTACCCTTGATGTTATTGCTAAGGTATTGTGCTATAGTCTGTTTTACGTCTTCCACAGCAGTAATGATCCAAAAAGTTTTTCTTGCATGTGACCATAGACTGTTAATATTAATGGACAGAGCATGTGTGATGTCACCCATTGATTTGTGGAGATCTGCTATCCGTCGTCGAGTTTGCCGTTACGGGCGCACCATCCTGGTTACGGATGTGACGATTTTAGACGAGAGGGAGGAGTGAGGGAGGAGCCACATTACACACTCTTACCAGCAATCACATCATAGCCACGTCCTAAAACACTCCCTGCTTTATCGCCGATTTTAAAATCAACAAGTCCATAATTCTAAAAATGAACATCATTCTGTGTTGCAGAAGACTTAAAACTAGCGATTGAGACCATAAACTCATTATAAAAATGTTTACTGAGGTAAAAAATCAAGTGAGAAGTGGGTCACTTTCTCATAGACTAGAAACCGACCTCCTTTTGCAACTGCACGTGTCGCCCCCTGCTGGAATTCAGATCCGTATTTGCAGCACTTCACCGAACCGGATGCATTGTCCATTAATATTTACAGTCAATGCATGTGACAAAAGCACCACCTTATGACGAAAGTAAAAAGAAAAAGAAAAAGGTAAAATCAAGTTGTAACTACCTTATTTTCTCGATAACTCTCAGGTTGCATTTGGGGTGGATTTAGACCTACAGAAGGATAGATTAATTTTCCCTAAAGCCATCGAGACATGTCTGAAAGGGATGCTCTACATAGCCAGAGACATCTTCTATGAGGTATGACTTCACTACACATTTGTAAGGAGTTTGTGTGGTGACGATATTAGAAACTGTTTGCGATCCTCAAATCTTGCATTTCCAGTACAAGCTGAAGAACCGACCATTCATTAAGAAAGTGAGGGAAGCTTGCCGCCTGCTGCGCACAACTGGAGCCAAGTGGATTAATGACCGAAAGACTGCCATGCAAAACGGCGATGACGTCCCCAAGGACATCCTCACACAGATCATCAAAACAGCTGGCAAAGGTTATCTAAAGTTTGATTGGATTAGATAAAATGAACTTATAAAGATTATTTTTTGGTGCATTCTAAGCCTTTATTTGACAGGACAGCTAAAGACAGGAAAGGGGAGAGAGAGGGGGAATGACATGCAGCACAGGGCCGTGGGTCGGAATCAAACCTATGTCCGCTGAAGATACCAGATACCAAGAAAGTTTAAACTTCCCCTCTGTTGTCTGTTGGTCATGGCAGTTGCAAACAATGGTCTTGGTGGTTTAGTGCCTAAATTAAAACAGACTATTTATTTTAACTGTGGAGAATGGTATGAGAAAAAATAGAAGAACTACATGTAAACTACAATCATCTTTATCTCAACATGTCATGTGCATCATTACCATTCCATAGTATTAGATTCGCAGAGCAGAAGTGCAGTGTTAGCTACTACCTGTTCACAATCAGATACAGTGGATAGGACAGGCCAGTTAATATGCATGTATAAATGAGTTCAACTTTCAGTCCAACATGGATTTTAATGTTACAAATGATATGATAAGATAACAAGGTATATTGGTTTACTTGTTCATTTTTCTTTTGTTATTATTCCAGAGGAAAGCATGACTAAAGAAGACGAAGAGTTGATGTTGGACAATTTTGTGACATTTTTCATTGCGGGTGAGTCTGTGTTGTCTCTGCTTTGATCAGAATCAGAATCAGAAAAGCTTTATTGCCAAGTATATTTACACACACGAGGGATGTGTCTTGGTATTGTAGGTACAGGTCACATTAAAGCATTAAAGCAACGTGCACAAACACACCGAGTCGCCATATGCGGCGCCATCTCAACTCTCTCCTAACTCTCGCAACAGATACAGCATGACATTGGGAGAGGAGAGGGAAACAAAAAAGCGGCTCTCTGACTATCCTCATAAAGATAAGAACATTGATGTGTGGAATGATCCAAAGAGGCTAACAATGTTAAAGGGACACTTTCAATAAAACATATTTCCCACTTACCTAGAATGGCAACTATCCACCAGTTTAGGTGTGAATTCTGGACACATTGGGAGTTAAATATTACTTTTAAAGTATAGTGACATAGTTATTCACAAAAATCAATGCTCTTATGTCTGTGTATTGTTATTATTATCACCACCACTTATATTTAAATCCTACATTTTATTGTGTTTGTGATTAACTGTGGTTAACTTGTGATTAAGCACAACTTTGGGGTTTTGAAGGTGATGTTGTAACATTTTAGGGCAAGAAACAACTGCTAATCAACTGGCTTTTTGCATCATGGAACTTGGGAGACATCCTGACATTCTGGAGAAGTAAGAACCAAAAATGAGGTGCAAAACTGTTTCACATTGTCACTTTTGAATACTGGTTTCTTCAGTTGGGTTTTTATTTCTCAGAGTGAAGAAAGAGGTGGATGATGTCGTTGGGATGAAACAGGAGATCAGTTATGATGATCTGGGACAACTGGTCTACCTCTCACAGGTACATGAAGTTAGGGAAAAGATGGTTTGGCTCTTTAGGACTGAATCACGTTGTGAATCACTGACACTCAAGTTAGCCTATACAATAAGTGTTCTTGTTTTCAATATGAAAAACTAAACCAAGATTTGCCTCCTCTCTGTAATTCTACTTAAATGTAATTAAATACATTTTATTTTTTAAGAAATTGACCCAAGATCACACTGTAACCTCCTCCCAGGTGCTGAAAGAGACTCTGAGGATGTACTCGACAGCTCCAGGCACATCTCGTGAAATAGTGGAAGATATTGTCATTGATGGTATCCACATACCTGGAGGAGTCTCATGTTTTGTGAGTACCTCTAAAGCAGGAAGTGTGTCAGAACCCAAAAGGTTTTAGAGTTAGTTTTTTATTTATTCATGTACATAAGCACAATGGCACCTATCTCTTAAAAAATCACACAATGAAAGCTGTTTTTAGAATACTGACAAATCATTAAAAAAGGTCTCTGAAAACACACACTCAGACCAGCCTCACAACAACACTGCTCTCCAAACACCGATCAGACTAAAGCAAATCATAACACAATGTAAAGAAATCTATCTGCAACATGGGAAAGAAAAAACTAAAAGCCAAAGTAGATCAGAATGTTATCTGGCCCTCAAAAGAGATTATGAATTATCAGAATATCTCTCTACTGTCAGAGATAGAATGCAGAGACATATCCTAACCAAGTACAAGCTCAGTGACCACAAACTGGCAATCACAACAGGAAGACACAAAAATCATGGCAACAAACAGAAAACAGAACATGTGGTCAATGTTTGACAGTGACCACATGTATATGTGTGTGATATATATATATATATATATATATACTGTTTGACAGGTGAGGTTGAGACAAAGCTCCTCTCCTACAATATAAAACCTCCAGTAACACAGGGAACATTTATTTTAACAAGTTCAACTCTGTAATCTCGGATTTTATAGCAATGAATGACTTCTCAAAATTATTCAACAAGCCACAACCTGAGGGACAGTGAATATTGATCTGCTATCAAAATGTTTTGAAATTTAGTTCAGCTCCCATGCGACTGGGAGAATGGAGAAATTCTTCAAGGACCCGCTGACATTTGATCCAGACAGATTTCACCCAGATGCTCCCAAGTAAGTAGCATACAAGTTTTCACTAAATGACACATTTTATTTTTAGTCTTAACATTTTAGAATACTGATTGTTGTCCCAGATGAAAGGAGGGAAACATTGTACATTAAGTGATGCTGTCTCTTATCTGTTTTACAAGGCCATATTATTGCTACTTTCCCTTTGCACTCGTCCCACGCTCATGCCTAGGACAGAACTTTGCTCAGGTGGGTGATGTTATTAATAGTCAACACACACAAAAACAACAACACATAAAGTTAACTGTGTTAAAGTGTGTGTTGGTGCGATTGCAGATGGAGGCTAAAGTGGTGATGGCCAAGCTGCTCCAGAGGTTTGACTTCACCCTTGTTCCGGGACAGACCTTTGATATAATGGACACTGGCACACTCAGGCCAAAGAGTGGAGTGGTGTGCTCTGTCAGACACAGGGATCAAAACAAGTAAATGGTCTTACAGGGTCGTATAACATGAGAAGAAACAAAAATGGTTCACGTGGTGTGTATGGGTTTTTGGGTTACTTAGACTAGCTTACTGTCTGCAGCTTTGGACTCCTGCCTTAGCCAAAAGCATCTTATGCTGCAGAGTTGTTTGATCACTGTTCTGTGAATGTTTAGTCTTTATATAGAACATAGTATGATCAGTGCTTGTTTTAATGAAATAAACAGTATATCCACATGCAGTTATGAGGATGAATTTCCCCTTGTGGCATACAGTTTTCTGTATCTGTTATTACTGACCACTAATAAGCATTATGGGGAAACAAACTAACCACTTTTCCTTCTGTTATTATCCGTCGAATTTGCTGTAACTAGCCCTTTGTATCTCGGTGTAACTGCTCTTCTATACCCACTAAGCTTCTAAACTTGTTTTGTGCCTTTAACACTGATATACAAATGCTGAATAAAACATTTTTATACAAATGAAATAACTTTGTTTGTTTTGCACTTCAATAAACTAATGATTAATGTAATGCCTGACAATGTGATTTTATTCCATGCTGTTTATGTACTCAACCTGCTGTGTCTGGCTGGTACTGACAGTGTACACACGGGGGCGGTGTGACCTTGCAAAAAGAAATCTAAACAGCACCTGTTAATCACAGTGAATCACAGTTTAGTCAGAGGCTGATCTTCATACAAGGGCTGTTAAAGTCAAAGTTTTAATTTAGAAACGATTAGTTGTTGGGCCAATTACTTAAAAAACACTTTATTTGCTTAGAAACTAACAAATACAAAAAATAACTAGCTTTTACTAATAACGAACAGTTTGTAAAAAGTAAAAGCTAAATATATACTACACAAAACGCTTTAAATATGTGTTTATTATTTTATACAGTTCATGGTAATACATTACTGTTTAAAATAGGCGTTCTCCAGTGCTATTTATTTTTTTTATGAATAATGTGTTTTTCTCATTCCTGAACTCGTTACTGTTCCTTTAAGAGGGCTGAGCCTGCGCCCTGTGAGACTCCACCGCACTATTCATCTACCTGCTGCCCACTCCTCTGCCATGTCTTGATTGGCCGTCTTGGCCGAAATCCTCTTGAATGATTTCAAACCCGAGTGTTTGGACGAGAAGGAGGGGGTCCTGTCTGCTTATTCCGAGCTGGCTGAGTGGAAAGGCTTGAACTGTCCGTCCACCACCACCACACCACCACCTCAGTAAAGAGGCTTATCCGAGGAGCGTTGTTGACGGTAAAACGCGTTCAAGAGAGCACCGCCGGTAAAAAAAGTGGGCTTTCAGAAGTGTCGTGTTTGTTTTGTTTGTTTTTTTTTAGCTCAAATTAGGGTTTAGCTAACAGTTGCCTTCCAGTTAGTTGCTCTTTCTGTTTACCATCGTTTGAATGGAGCGATGTCCAGAGGACACGGCGCACATTGCGATGGGACGCGGTGTGTTGTGCTGACGGGACTCGGCACCGGCGACCAGGACCTGATTGGAAATCACTGCTAATCGATTTAAAATCACGTGTTACCTTTAGTGACGGAATGTGAGTACCAGCAGTTGTTTCCGACATTCATAAATCATTTTCCCCTCAAAGATTAGTGAGGGCATTCAGTTCACGCGCGGGTTGCCATAGCATCACATTCATATTTTATATTTCACTATCGGCCTGTTGAAGAGGAGGGCATGACGGTACTTGCATATTTTGGACAATGTCTTCGTATTTTAACGCAATCCCGCAAACCGAGGCTTGGTTAAATTAGTTTTTGACAGTTTTTATTCCAAGGCGCCGTTTACACGAACCGACAAGGCTACTCAGAGCGAAGACAGCCATGGCTAAAAATCCGTCCGAGGGAGCGAAGGATGAGCTGAGCCAGCTGACGGACGAGGAGATGCTGCGGTGCAGCAAAGAGGAGCTGGTCCGGAGATTGCGGAGGGTCGACGGCGAGAAAATGAACTTGATGATCGAGCACGGCAACATGATGAAAGACATCAACCGGCGGCTGCAGCTGCACCTGCACGAAATCCGGAGCCTGAAGGAGATCAACCAGAAGCTGCAGGACGACAACCATGAGCTCCGGGAGCTCTGCTGCTTCCTGGACGACGACCGGCAGAAGGGCAAGAAGCTGTCCCGGGAGTGGCAGCGCTTCGGCCGCTACACTGCCAGCGCCATGTGGAAGGAGGTGGGCACCTACATGATGAAGCTGAAGGAGCTGGAGGCCAACCAGGACACCGTGTTGAGGGAGAACTCTGAGCTGAAGGAGATCATCCTCATGCTGGATGAGGAGAGGAACGGAGCGGGCTCCAGGAGCTCCATAGACAGTCAGTCCAGTTTAAGCAACCTGAACGGCGGCACCGGCACGGTCAGGGATGTTGGGGACGGGAGTAGCACGTCCAGCACAGGTAGTGCCGGGAGCCCCGATCACCACAATCACAACCACATACACAAGCCCGCCTCAGAGAACAGTAAGCTGGGCACCACCATCAGGAGGTCCATGGATGACCTGTCAGCCCCTCACCACCACAGAAGCATCCCCAATGGACTTAATGGTGAGTAGGCCCACATGCACTGCCTCCACCTGTGGGAACACACCTGTTGGTCACAATCTGCGGTTAGTCCTAACACAGATGCTACAGTCCAGCCAACCAGGCCTTACACTACATAAAACATGGGAAAATGGCCCTTTTGATTATATTTCCATCTTTGTGGCCAAACATTACTTTCATGGGCATGGGTGAATGACAAAAAATGTGGCTACCCCTGACTTCAAAAGATCTCCACATAAGAGAAACAAGTTGTTGTTGTTGCCCTTTTGAGGCCTGCCTCTTGACGTGATAGTATTATAATGTAGATATATTGTGCTACTTTGTGGTTGAGTTCTCAAAAGACATTCGAGGGCTGCAAAAAATTAGGAAAATATGCGTTGTTGAATATCACGATAACGATATTACTTGCGATAAATCAACCGATTTATTAAAGTGTACCTAGTTCTGCATTCCTGCTGCTTTCAGTATTCCGCTAAAATACAACAAATTGCTCGTTGAATTTAAAACAAATAACAGGAAATCATTTTCATTCATTTCATTCTTCTATTGAACAAATTGGACATTGAATTGAATATAAAAGGCACCACTTAAAAAAAGAATGGCCGTTACATTTTAATGTGCCGTTTTCTACTGATATTTTCTTTCAACTAACACAAAAAAATCGGAGTGTCTAGTGCGATATGTTGCAGCCTTTTGCAATGTGTATATTGCACAAGTTGGTAATGCGATGACGATAGCCCTTTAATGCAGCTGGCCTATTACATAGATCTGCATGTCTCTGGTTTCATTCCTCATAGATGATACAGTCAAGATGTGTTGCATGTGATTGCACTGACAACATATGCTGATCAAAATTGCTGTGAAGGATTAACATGGAGGGGGGGGGGGTCCTTGGCTTAACCTCACTGAAAAGTCTTGATTGGGATGATTATGACACATACACATATGCACACAGAGTGTCCTTAAGTGGCCATTACAGTCCCACGCTAGCCCATCATTTGAGTCTGCACTGATTTAGGTCACTGCACTCATGGTCCTTAAGAAAGAGGACTTATCTTGATAGCTTTTAAAGGGGGGCACAAGCAAATTGCTTTTTGTTGTTGGTGGTCATTCGCTGATTATCATTGTTGCCTTTTTGGTTGTGGAAGAGCACTCATGTCTGCTTAGGGCCCATTTGAAATGCATGGCACGGGACCAGAAATCAATGTCCCTGTGTTAAGACCTAAATACATGGCTGAAAGCTTGGAGCTGGGATGAAAATGCCCTGATGGAACAGGAGGACACTAAGCCTCGTTTAGCTAGCACATGGGCTGATAACTTGCCATGATCTGTTTGGCGAGGGGAATAAATTCTGGTTCAAGGGAGAAGAGAAAAAAATCCCACAACCAGTTGAAACTTTATCATCCTTATTCTTTTATCCCCGATTTACAGGGACTGGGCAGCAGCAGCATATAGGAGCTCAACACAAGCAGTTTCAAATGAGACTACATAGGTCAAATCTTATCTATCAGGCATTCCCGGACATTGTACACTGTGAAAACGGTGAAGGTAACAAATACAAAAGGATTGAAACAAGCATTAGTGAGAGCCGAAGGGAGCCCTTAATCCGGATACACTCGCACGCCAACGCACACATTTTGGGGCGGTGTTTGGCTGTCATTACGTAACATCAATATTGTGCCTGCAGCGACCCAGCACCTCTCTTAAGCTGTTGTTTCTGTTTTCTGATGTGTGTGACATTATGTGCCACGAGGCTCTGGCTCTGCGTGCTCATCGCTGACAATAAAGCACAAATTCAAATACGCACACACACAATGGCACGCCATCATAGGAAAGACCTGGTTCACTTTAGAGAAGGTTTATTATTTCATTGTTAATACCAATGCATTGGAAATGAGAGTGATGCTATCTAGTCCTAAGCAAAGCTGAGCGTTACTTATCTTTTCTGGCTTTTACATCATTGCAAAGAGTAAGAAACAGAACTACTTTTCGCTAAAAAACAACAAAAAAGCAATGTTACACTGATCCTAACCTAAAAATGTCTCATCACTCCTCAATGACAAATGCTTGGAAATGAACTGAATTGCTCGCAGATCGACATTAGCCTCTGCAGGCCTGGCGAGAAAAAACGATCTTCACCAGCACAGATTTACTCGATTGGCTTCTTGAAATCCGAGCGGAGTGACCATGTTGTGAGGTCAGATCTGGCTGCGGTGTGAGGTCTTCAGAGTGGCTTTATTTAATACTGTCCAAATGTCAGTCTGCCTCCCCCCCCTCCCCGGGGCATTTAGAAGACAAGCTCGAGGATTGCCGCTCAAGTGCTAAATGAACAGCATCTTCCCGGTTGCCAGACACACACAGAGGAGGAGGATGAATGTGTTTGGTGTCCCAAGAGTAGAACGGACCAGTTGGTTGAGCTAGAGGCTTCTGTTTCATACATTTTCAGTCAGTTTAATAAAAAAAAAAAAAATCTTCATCTTTTTGGCGAATGTAAATTTAGAAGTCCTTCTCTTTTACAGGCAAAAGAGGCCCTGGGAGAGGAGTGTATAAAATGGGGCCCAGGAAAGGGCCCTCAGTGGGTCTCGGTGGTCTTGGGGGAGTGGCTGAACAGCGGTGAGGGGTTGGCTGGGAAGCTTGGGGGTGGAGTGGTGGGGGACTGTTGGAGGGCACATTAAGCTCAAAGGAGTTTGGTTTTCGGAGACATCCTGCTGTCTGCTTAATTGAATTTCTTGTGCGTTGACATGGCTGAAATCCCCCCCTCCCTCCACTCCTCTTCCTTTGGGGGATACAGGTTGTGTGTGTGCATGTTTACTTGGACAGGGTGCGTGTTGTAATGTGCAAGGAGAGCGATGGCTTCTGTTCTGAAGAAATAATAATAAAAAAAAAAGAACAGCAGGGGCTACATTGAGTACTACTTTGTTAACTAGTGACTGCTATTTCCAGACTTCTCAACATCTGCATTCACTTTCGGTGGTCTGGAACCCAATTCCAGTGGAAGAAATATGATGCTGTTATAGAGACCTTGCATTAGGCTCCTCTTTAGAGCCACACAGACTGCAAATAGGCCTAGCTGTGTGTGAGATTAAGACAAAGTGCCCAAGCGAGACAGCAAAGTGCTGCTTTGACATTGTCCAGATGAACTGATAGAGCTCCTCTCTGCAATAATGCTTGTTGACCTTTAACAGACCCTCACACATTCTCCTGGCCCCCGAGCTGCTAAATGGCTTTAAAGGAACAATGTTTTTAACTCTGCAGATGAAGTGACTCTAAACAAGCCAGAGAGCGAGTTTTCTCAAAGAGGAGGAGAAATGATTAGACCCATCAGGCTGACGTCAACATATTCTGTTACTTTTTTTATTATTATTATTTTTTGGGCATTTTTAGGCCTTTTTTATTTGATAGGACAGCTGTAGACGTGAAAGGGGAGAGAGAGGGGGAATGACACGCAGCAAAGGTCTGCAGGTCGGAGTCGAACCCGCACCCGCTACATCGAGGAGTAAACCTCTATATTTGGGCGCCCGCTCTACCAACTGAGCTATCTGGGCGCCCATATTCTGTTACTTTTACCACAGTGGATAGGACCGTGTAGCAGCTCATGTTGTGCAGAGGACTAGCTACCTTTCATTAAGTGAGATGGCCATGTCTATGATGTCAACAATATAATTACTGTCTTGCAGTTTCAACTCATCAAAGCTGACTTATTTGAGTCCGTAGTATAAGGAACTGGTGCCATTTGGCTCTAGTCACTCAATTTTTGCCATATTGCCATACGCTTGGTGATATGAGTAAGATCATACATGCACACGGACTTGACACTTGCACATTAATGCAAAGAAAAAAAACATGCACTAAATACAACATTAATTCACTTAATTGTTTTAGTCCAGCTGTGCAGGGACAACTGAGGCTAGTTAATGCTGCCAGTGTGTGCGTGTGCCAGAGGCCAGTGCGATGTTAAATCAGGCCTGACTTCTGTTGACTGCTGGAGACATTCATCATTACTGCAAAGTCTACAGTGGCCTCTCCCTTCCATAACTAAAGGCTTGGTCAGTCCAGTGTTTGAAAAATGGCCACATCTTGTGGTAAAATCAATTTAATTCCAATTTGATGGGCAACAATCGGTGCATTGCGCTTGCAGGGGTGAAGCAAATCGGTGTGGATGTTGAGCTCAGTTTGGTGAACTTTGGTGAAACTGAATTTGTTTGTGAAACTCTTATAAATTTACCTGCCGATTTTAATTTTCTCAATTAATTGTTTGGTGTATAAAACGTCAAACAGTGAAAAATGTCCATCCCAGTTTCTCAAAGTCCAAGGTGATGTCTTTAAATATCTTGTTTGGTCCATAACCCAAAGATATTCAGTTTTAATATGCTATAAAATAAAAGGAAAGAGCATGAAATGTCCATATTTGGGAGGCTGAAAACAGCATTTTCTGCCAATTTTGCATGCAACATTACTTTTAACGATTAATCAATTTATCAAAATAGTTGGCGATTATTTTTCCTTCAAGTAGTCGACTAATCGTTGCAGCTCTACGTGATGCTGCTAACATTTTAGGGAATGCAAAGATGCACAGTCCAAAATGTAAGAAGCTGGTGGCTTATTAGCTGTGTTGCACCATCCACTTTTAATTAACCTTCCGCTGTTGGAGTATAAATTATTGAACAAAGTGGTGCACACAACTCTTAAGAGTTAAACGCCAGTGGGGGGGAAGTAAACGGCACAGCACAGAGAAAATAGAAAGATGCTCATGGAGCTATTGTAATTGGCTATTGCTGGTAGGTCCCGGCTGGCTGGCTACACGTTAGCAGTTAGCTCCTCAGCTACAGTAGATCACCAGCTAGCCTCGCGAGTGTCACCACATCACCAAGCTTCTAGAACCAAATATTTCAAGAGAGCACACAGACTAACTCCGCTGTTCCGCTTCCTTAATACTTTTCAGACCTCATTACCACGAGTCTGTCAGTCCATTCAGCTGCGTGTGGCTTTCAGAAACCAGTCCGACAGGTTAGTGATTCACCGCAGATTAAGACGCATTAGCGCTTCAGCACAACACATTGATTTATATGTTGCTTCACATCACAGGAGACTGCTTGCTCTGGCCTCCTACATGTGTAGCCATGCCTTCCTATTGTTAGTCACCCTGTAAACCAACTTAGGTTCAAATAAGTCACATTAGCTCGCTGACAAGTAATAAAAGTGTGCGTTTACACTGGGGTCTTTAGCACCTGGCCTTTTTTAATATGTGTGTCTCGTAATATATGAGGTGCCACAGCGAGTGTGAACTCTTCCCCTTTCTGATTTAGAGGCATTTCTCTCCGTCTCACTCTCTTTTTATTTCTTCTCTTCTCTTCAGTTTCCTCTTCTTTTGCCCTTGGGGAGGGACGTGACCTAAAAGCTCCCAATGAAACTGTAGAACCAGCCGTCCCAGTTGGACACCAGCGGGTGTGGGTATTTCATCACAGTAACGCAAATTAGGCAGCGTGTTGATATTCGCCTTCTTGTGTTCGGCCACTTTCCCCCTCTGAGGTGAATTATCAATAAGCTTTCCAAAGTCCCTTTTAGAGTCCAGTCATGGCTTTACGTATCTATCGGGGTCACAATCAGAGTCCCCGTTTGCTCAGTTTTTGAATCCCTGCATGCAAAAATTTGAACTGCTAGTTTAATTTCCTCCAAAGAATCAGTCAGGCTTTCAGTAACTCCTGTGTGTTTTTTTTTCTCTTCTTAAATAAACGATCAATCACCGGCGAGTCAAAGCGAGCCCTGGCGTCTCTCTGTGGGAGCTCCTTTTCCCGCTTTCAATTGAAACCGGATGATCAACAACACAATGGTGTTTTCCTCTCGGCTGTAGTTTCAAGTCATTGTGTTGGGGATGAAAAAAAAAAGGGGGGGCGTCTAAGCAGCAATAGGATGTTTCTGTCGCTGGTATCCTGTTTGACCACACTTCATGTTTCTGTGAAGCTGACTTTAAACGGCAACAACAACTCCAAGGTGCGTTATCAAAAGAAAAACGGCTACTCTTGGTGACTAAACTGAAATTACAGCTCTAAGATTATTATAATTATGGAAGTTAATAGGATTGATCATGTGAAAACATGCAGTAGAGAGTGTAGCCCTTTTTTGAGACCTACTGTACCAAAGGGAAATGCTGACACATAATGTGCTTTAGTTATTGGAGTCTTTTACATTTTTTTTTTTTTTTTTTTTTTCATGCTTTAGTTACTGGACACTTTACATTTTATGTCATTAACTTAATCAGGGTTCGTTAACATTTTAATTCTTTAAAATTATATATATTGTTTTTATTCAGCCTCGATGTAGCACAGAGCAGGCTCAACTTGCACTATCTGGCTTGCGTTTCCCAACACCCTGTCCCCGCCTATGGGAGGCCTGGTCGGCTGATAACACAGATAATGGAAGAGAAACACACACGCTTAGATACACACAGGATGGGTCGAGAGAAAGAGCCACAGGGGGAATTCTCAGCTATGTACTGTCAATGAAAAGCCAGCCTGTCAGGACGTCCCTCATTCCTGGATAAACAAAAGAGGAAGTGGGTCTCTCTCTCCTCCTTAGTGACACGGCAGCAACGCGACGGGCAGATGAGAAGCGAAAGGAAGCGTGTGTCGCTTTTTGAACTTTTTACCTCCCTGTCTTCCCTTACCCGACACACTTCACTTCTCCAGGCTTTCCTTTTTTTTTTTTTTATTTATTTATTTTTTTTTATAAAAGAGCCTTATTAAGTTTTTACAAATTACAATTTATACATTTAAACATACAGTAGGCTACCTGACATAAATATAAACCATACAAGAATTAAACAAATATAACTAATAAAATGTGCAAAACCTAGCTTAAGTGTAAAGTGCCTAGAGCCTCTCATAAAGTGCATAGAGATATTTATAAAGTGTATGGAGTCTTTTTTTATAAAGTGTATAGAGCCTTTTTATAAAGTGCATAGTCTTTTTATAAAGTGCATATAGAGTCTTTTTTTATAAAGGCTTTTCCTCTCCCCTCCATCTGCCTTCGCCTCTCACTCCATTCCTGTGAACCTGCTGTCTGATCGGCTGTCCGTTCACTCCCATCAACGGGGCCCTCGGCCGACAGAATGAGGTTATAGAGCCAGCGTGAGCCTCGCACGCACAGACGTGGACCCGCTGTAAGATCTAAAGCTAGTGCCTTCTTACAAAAAAAAACCCTTTGTTACCCCTGTGTGTTCGTCAGTCACACCTTTTCAATGATATGAACGGGGTGTCGTACCAAACACAACATTGTGTTGTCTCAGAAATATTAAGCCAATTTCAGCCACTTGTCCTCAGCCTTCCTCTCTTTCTTGTCTGTCTCTACGTCTCCGCTGATCTACTTCTTTTCTGATCGTCGGGCAGTGGTTCTCCTGGAGGGGCTGAGTTGCTCAGTCGCCTAGGCAACAGCAATGATCAGTGGGGCGAGTGGACGGCGCCCACGCCTAGCCTCGGAGTCACTGAAGCGGAGGGATGTTTAGGGTCGGGGGATGGGGGATGGGGGGATTTGTTTGGGCCTCCATGCTGGTTGACATGTGCAGAATGATGCCAGCCTGTGTGTGTGTGTGTGTGTGTGTGTGTGTGTGTGTGTGTGTGTGTGTGTCTACTGTTTCCAAATTACCTAATCAAAAGATGGGTGTGGTGCGAGTGACACACTCAGTTTAACTTGTAAGCTATTGTGAGATATGGAAATGTCACTTGAGCGTGGGTTATTATAAGAAGCAGATGATTGTACCTCCCTGTCTAAGACACGTTTTTCTTTCGTTTTTTGGGAAGGAATATCTTATGTTGAAAGTAGCCGACATGATTTTCTTTCATGAGCTTTACACACTTGACTCGACACACGTGACAAAGTGACTCACTAGCTGGAAAACTGGAGACACAAGAGTTTGTCCTCTGTCCCAATATCAGCCTCTCCTTAAGTGGCTAGTTGGTACGCTCACCTGGCAAGACCCTTATTGATCTGTGTTATATGTCCGATGTAAACAACTAATTAAGATGCAAACGAGAGACACAGGAGGGCAGTTCGAAAGAGTTATTGGGTTCAGGTGGCACACAAACCCATCTGGGGTTGCGCCATAAACTCACCATCAGCGATTCGATTCTGTCTATGCGACACACCCAGTGACCTTAGACAGTGGAATGTTCCCAGGTTGCCAAAAGTCAGCAACTCCGACAGCGAACACCTCTTCATCAGCTCCTTTTTTCGAGGCCCGGGAGGAACAGGTCGTTCATCTGGATTTTCTGCCCGTCAGCTCTCTGCTGTTGGTTGCTGTGACATTGGAAACTGAGTCAGCAGAGGTCTTCACCTTGCTTGCATTTAGATAGTGCTGTCTCCTCGCTCCAACATGTATTTAACAGTTATGGATTGTTTTTCTCTGGTGCTTAAAAACGTGGGCACATTTGCCACATTTTGATGGGTCCCACGCGGGACGGCTCACTCATTGTCAAGTCAAGAGACATAACTCCTCATTTGGAATTTGCGCAAATGTTTTAGCTGACTGGAAAGTCTCTTGCAATAATGAAATATTGAAGCACCTGATTGGTTGCTTGGATGATAACTTCACAGCCATAGTTGAGACATAACTGGAGGGCCTGCAAAAAATTTTTTTTAAACTTGCGGCGCCCCCCAGATGGATGAGATAATGTGGAGTTTTGACGGTCGGCTGAAGCATCTGGAATGAATTGTACAATCCCAACATTGTTGCTCCCGCCTCAGGAAGTTTTTTTGGGATGGTTTCAGGTAACCTTGCTTTGCTATTCTGGAGGGCAATTTTCTCTTGCAGGCCATTTTTTATGTGCCAACAGTGGACTGTGTTACTTGAGAAAACATGTAGGCCATCTGTTTTGGTTTGGGATGGGCCTTGAGGCAGACATTTCTCTAGATTTGTTCTCGTTACTTATGGTTGCATTGAAACATTCGGATGACAAGTGATCAATCGAAGGGGATTGGGGATTGATACATGGATTGTGTTTGCTGTCTTGATTTTCTGCTGCAAAGGACTCCGCCGCACGCTCTAACTGGGTGAGCTAGAGGTCGCCCCACTGTCTTGATTTTCTAAATGTCCAAATAATGCCTTGGGAACACGCGAGTCTTGTTTTACAGTGGATGGGGTTAGGGATTTTGAGGGGTTGCAGTGTCAGCGCCCTCCTCCTCCTTTCCAATAATGCCCCACGTTAAGGCCACTGTGGCCATCTGTCAGCGTAGCCTGTTTATCCATAAAATGTTACAAAGACGGTAGAAAAAAAATAGTTTCCTGTCCGTCTCTCTGAACTTTTATAAGAGATGATGAGGGGCTTATGGAAGTTTCTCTTTACAAAGCAAAATTAGAAAAGCAGGCACACAGTTCCTGAAAGAAACAGATGGATAAAAAAAAAGGGATTTGTGTTTTGCTTTTACCAGATCATCTTTTCCTATGCTATTAGCCACGCTAGTTGTATCGCCCTATGGCAATGTCGGGCCACCTTTTTGGTGCAGACTGAAATGTCTACACAGCAACTATTGGTTGGATTGCCATGGAATTTTTTTTTTTTTTTTTTTTAAAGATTATTTTTTTGGGCATTTTAGGCCTTTAATGATAGGACAGCTGAAGAAGTGAAAGAGGAGAGAGAGGGGGAATGACATGCAGCAAAGGGCCGCAGGTCGGAATCGAACCCGGGTCCGCTGCGTCGAGGTGTAAACCTCTACACATGGCCGCCCGCTCTACCAACCGAGCTATCTAGGCGCCGATTGCCATGGAATTTTGTGCAGACGTTCGTGGTCCCCAGCGGATAAATCTTAATGACTTTGTGGATCCCCTGATTTTTTTTTCCATCAAGTTTCTACTTGATCCTGTGAAATATCTTACCATCCGTTAGGCGAAATGGGTTGGCACAAAATTTAGTACAGGCATTCATTGTTCCCAGATGATGAATCCTCTGACTTTGGTCATCCCTTCACTTTTCATAGCGCCACCACGAGGCTCACATTTGTGGTTTTGAGTGAAATTTCTCGACAACCACTTGATTGTCATGAAATTAGGCTCAGCCATTCATATTTCCCTCAGGATTTATTGTAAAAGCTTAGCACCGTCATTAAGTAAAAATTCAAATCTTGCCAAAACAGGATTTATGACCAAATACCTGCAAAGATAATCACATTCCCATCAGCCGCTGTTCTTTGTATTTAGTGCTAATTGGCTAATGTAAGGCTGTTAGTATTTTGAGAACTGATGTTTTTTTTTAATTTTTATTAGAGCTGTGATAATGATCGTAATCAAGAAGCAAACACAAAAGCAGCCACACACCAGTTACATATATAATCCTACATGTTTTAACAAATGTAACGCTCAGTCCTGTGTTGTTTTATTAGGTGAAATATATAAAGAGGGAACTTGACAGATGGAAAGTGGGCGATTCGCACGGGGAAGGTCAGAGGCCGGCTTTGAATACATCATCAATATTTGATGATGGAAAGTCCCAGGCTGCTCTAGACAAAATTGGCGACAAGGGAAGACCACTGTCACTTAACTGGGCTTGGCCTCAGATTATAAGGGTAAGTCATAATTTATTTGAATTCCACATGGGACATCAAAATTAGGTGAAAGCTGATAAGCACATGAAAATGCGGGCTCACAGCAAAGGAGTTTGTCTGACTAAATCAATGACTTGCACGCCGCGATGGATGACAGGGAGAGGTACAAATGCATTTTTTTTTTTTTTGTATCATTCCATCCATGTGCGTGCGTTTCATGGTACTGGAGGTATTAATGTTCGTGGAACAACCATCAGGGATGTCCACACGATTATCTAAAACTGGAGATGTTCATGGGTGTCCCTCGGATCCTCTTAAACGCCATCAGCTGCTTGGCTCTGGAGATTGATAGCTGCAGAATGGAATGGAAGTGGATACTTTTGGTTCAAGAGGGTTTTGATGGAGGATAGAGGGAAGAGAGATGGCCCCCCTCTGTTGTTTCTGTTGCAGTCGGTGCCTGTCAGGGTGGCCGTCATGGCTTCGTATAGAGGCAGAAGGTGTCTGATGAGGCATAATGGAGCCGGTTATTTGTCTTCAGAGGGGCATCGCGCTGCATATTTCAAACTCCGCTCACTCACACGCTGAGAGGAAAATTCCATCAATTGAAGCACTGTGGCCTCTTTACTTTCTGTTCTCACACTGCTGCGCTCCTCTGCTGCTGTTTTTTTTTGAGAGTGTTCAGCATCAGCACGATAGAATCAGGAGGCAAGGCAACAAAGGTTGGTTGGCACTTTGAAGTGTTCCTAGTCTCGCTTTGCCAGACCTTCCTCCACAGCGCTGCGGAGGAGGGTCTGGCTAGTCCACACAGCATTCCGGGACGGGAGAAAAACTTGCTCTGGGTTTATTGGCATTTCTTTAAGCCAATCACAATCGTCATGGGATTCAACACGGTGCCTCTGCAAAATAGCCTCTGGGAACTTGTTTTGGTGGCACGTTCAAATGTTGTTTTATATGCAACAGAAAACTCAGATTGGACAGATGGTCTTAGGTCTGAAAGAGATCTGAGGAGCAGTTAACCATAGTCCTCATACATTTTAGAATTCCAACACAAAGAAAGCGGAAGGTAACGGACATAGACTGACAGAATTTTTCCCTGAAGTGGAACGTCGTGTATATAGACTGAAGTTTTCCTAATCTGAGTATTTCTACTTTAAAACCATTAGAATGAAATGCATTATGAACAGATTATGCCTTGTGGAGCTCTCTCCATACCCTTGAAAGTAAAATAACATATTCAGTATTCAACAGCTCTCTCGTTGGGATTATGAGGATTTTTATCAGGTGTCAATTACAGCGTGCAAATATATTTAGTTTAAATGGCCACTATCAAAAAGGCTGAATATCTTATAAATTATAACTTTAAAAATGGCATCAGAAGGCTGCACTGTACTGTAGCATTATATAATATGCTTCTGATGCTTGCAATTGATGGAAATGCAGCTGCAGCTGTGCCATTTTCAATGATGTCTGGGTGAGGTTAGACTGACGAGTGAACTCGGTGAACCCACACAAATGCACACACACACACACACACACACACACACACTGCACTGGAATATATTTTGCTGAAATCTCACCCATTTCTTTGATGATTCCACTCTGACCTGTGGCTGTCTCCATAGCTACCCATCATCACTACGTTTGATCTCAATCTGCAATATATTAATTGAGTAACGAGGTCAGCCAAGAGGGATTTCAGGAGATTTTTTTTATATCATTTTTATTTTTTTTAAACTGTGTGTTATCTCTCATATGCTCTCTGTTTTGGTCGCTCTCCTCTCAGTCAACAAAACATGTAAGGCGATTAAACCATTGATGTTGTAGCGCCGCGCAGGCTCTCTGAAACGTGGCTGAGGGTTTGGAGGGGAGGGAGTGTCTGTTAAAAAGGATTTGAAGAGCGGGATCCAGCGCTGTATCTCTGCCCACCACTCTTTTAAATACATGGCACGTAGCCCTGCGTATGATATGCACTGTATGAACCGAAGGCACTCTCTTAAACCCTTTACAAGACATAACGGTGTTAAATGGCATGCACACTTAATGAAAGTGCCCTTATTAAGGTGCAACAGGGTGTCCTAAAGGGATGAAGAAGGGTAAAGGACGGGAAATAGGGGGTGGAAGCGTCTCAGAGAGGGTTGCTGTGGAGAACCTCTAAAAGAAAGGTGCAAAGTTGACGATCCAGGGGCAACAGAGGACACTGCAGAGCAAGCACTTTCTCATTGTTGCTGCTAGGATACTATGCCCTTTTTATTCAGTATTATGGGGTGCGCTTTACCGCGCTTTCTCTACGCAGTGACGCCTCGTTTAGCTCTGCGCCTTTCTACCGTACATCTCTCACCCTGCTTTTGATACATTTCCTCAAGTCAAGTTTTATTCTTGTTGTTTTAAAAAAACCAAAAAAAAAAACCTTCTAAACAAGTTGAATCTCGTCGCAGAGGAATGCATCTCATTTTCTCGTGGCGGATTGAAATCTGTGCTCCCTCAGGGAGAAATGCGGACTGTATACCTGTAGGGCCTGCTTGTAGTCGGCACGTGCGCAACACACAAAAACAGTAGGCCTGCGTTATATGAAAAAGGGATGGAGAAGGAGCCTGTCGTCATTTGTGCTTAGTAATTCTCCAGACCCATGCCACATATGGTGCAGTGTTTATACACGGACCAAGATGGAAGGGTACAATGAGAGCGGTTTATATGCATAAGTTAATAATTGACCGTTGGATGAGAGAATGGTGTCATGAAAGCCCGCCAAATGGTATGGAAGCAGAAGCATGGAACTGATTCCTGTTGTGTTCGCCACAGTCGTGGCAGCTTGGTTCACCCAGCCGGTGGAAAGGCTGACGGAGGAGGTTTTCCAGGAGCCCACATCAGTGGCTGTCTGCAGACGAGTGCTGAGGGAGAAGGGGAATCTGAGAAATGAGGAGAGTTAAGGAAAATTTGAAAAAGGGAGAGATGGGATTATGGGAAATGGATGGTGGGGGGGGAGTTACAGAGGGTTAGCAGAGGAGATGCAAGGAGGGAAGGAACAAGAGAACATGAAATGGGAAACAGAAGACGAGCGAATTAAAGAGGACATGTTGGGGGGGGGAGGAAGACACTCAAACGAGGCACAGCTGAAAATTGGCCATCCCTGAAATCTCAGCTGCTGGCATCGAGAGGTTAGGGTTAAAAAAAAAAAAAAAAACTCTGCACCTGCAGAGTGCTGAAAAATGCACACCACTGAGCACTGAAAAAAGACTTTTCATACTTTTTATATTCCGAGGAGTAAATATTTCAGCAGAGAAATCCGTTTTATCTCCACTCACACAGCTGCTATCGCTGTGCTTTAACATTTTTACTTTTTATACTCTCCTAGTACTGTCCTTGTTTTTTTTTTTTTTTTTTTCTTACAAGCCTTTTGGCTACACAAATAATTTATATAAGAATAGCCTATACAAAAAGTTTTTACTAGAATAACTGATTCCGGACACTCATCTATCAAATACTGAGAAAAACCAGAGAACGTTTTCAAGGAATTAATATTGTTGACAGTTTTGGGCTATTTGGGTCTCATTTGTACTTCCATGGATTGTTAGTACACACACATTGGCAAACATTTTTACATTCCATCTCCACATTCCAGTCAGCAGCTTTATCTAACAAACGAAGCACTGTGCAAATCCCTGATGTGCCTGTGCTTTTATAGACGTCGGCGTGTTTGATAATCCTCCAACTTGGAGTGTTTCCTGCTGCTTAAATGCTTTGCTATCATTAAATGTCTCAGCGGTGGTCCAAAGTTGACTTATTTACAGTTTTGCTATGACTTATGGTTTTCAGTTTGCGATAGTGAAAGTAAATTTATGATTATTGCAAGGCCGCCGAGGTTAATGGCTCTTTGGGCGGAACCTTGACTTGCCTAATATCTGGGGAATGTCCGTAAGAAGAGTGTGCTGACAGGAACTTGGATGAAAGGTAAAGCAGCTCGTCGTCATGATGTTGTAATAAAAAGTTGGTTTTGTAAGTCAGGCGTCGGTGTCTGCGAGAATGCCCTGTTGCTGAACTGCCTCATGGGAGTCCACATGTGGAAAGGAAAAAAAAAGGCTCGAGTTAGAGTTCATCCATCCGAGTCATAAAAAAATAAATGAAAAATCCATGGAAAATAGGACATTCCTGTTAAAAAAAAAAAATAATAATAATCTGTGATATACGTAACATTATTCCAGCATGTAACGTATGACAAATAAATAAAAAGAGGAATAAAAAACTTTATGGTTACACCACACAGATGCAACAAAATCAATAATCCATCCATCCATCTATATACCCGCATTTATCCCGCAGAGCGTGGCCGGGAATCTTTCCCAGCACACACTGGGTGAAAGACGGATGGGTCGCCACAGCGCTGACGCACTGACCGACAGACCCATTCACACCTACGGCCAATTTACAGCCACCGGCTAGCCTAACCTGCATGTCTTTTGAGTGTGGGGAAACGGTGGAATTAAGTCGAATCTTTTTAAGCAAGAGATTGATTTCGAGGACAAAGAGCCAGCATATGTTCCTGTTTGCTAATCTGCAGCTTTTACAGTAAGATGATTAGAGGTTTGATAACGCTCCATTTGCAAAAAGGCATAAAATGCATAATGGCTTCTTTAGTTAGCACTGATTTAGCCTCTCTCAAGCCTTCCTAGGGTTGGGTACCGAAACCTGTTCCTACGCGAACCGGTAGGAATTGGACCGGATTAGAACGCAAATTTCGGTTCCTCATTTCGGTTCCACTTAATGTGTCGACTGAAATATTTTCCCTCTGTCGCTCCAAAATGGACATACAAATCATATCATAACACACATCATAGTTGTGTGTTAAGTGACTTTTATTTATTTATATATATATAGTACAGGCCAAAAGTTTGGACACACCTTCTCACCATTTCAGGTGACTACCTCATGAAGCTCATTGAGAGAACACCAAGGGTTTGCAGAGTTATCAAAAAAGCAAAAAAGATATAAGACATGTTTTCAGTTATTTCACACTTTTTTGTTAAGTACATAATTCCATTTGTGTTCATTCATAGTTTTGATGCCTTCAGTGAGAATCTACAATGTAAATAGTCATGAAAAAAAAGGAAACTCATTGAATGAGAAGGTGTGTCCAAACTTTTGGCCTGTACTATATATATATATATATATATATATATATATATATATATATATATATATATATATATATATATATATATATATATATATATATAAAATTAAGTACTTTAAGTACTTTAAAATGTTAATATATTGTTAAATTGAAATAATTTTTCAATAAAAAAAAACTCTATAAAAGATGCTTTCTTTGGTGTCATTTTTCAGTTTTTCAAGAATCTGTTTAGGAATCGAAATGGTAAAAATCCAAACGATACCCAACCCTTCCCCTGCTACAATTTCAAAATCACTTTTATTACGCTATAAATATATCAGAAATGGTCTTGTTTAAAATCTCCGGAGAACGGCCTCTCCCTCCTTCATCTCTTCAGCCACGGCTGCTTCTTCCACCGGTTTCTGTTAGTGATGTACTGTTGACCTCCCTCTGTTCCACCACGGGTCTGTTTAGTAGGACCTGTTGAGTTGGAGGGACCACCTGGTCACCACTGGCTCGCTCTCATCCGTGTCCCTCACAGCTAATGCGAGCTGACACAGCAGCTCCCAAAGGACAGCTGGCTCGGCAGCAGACAAAGGAGGCCAAGCAGTGTCTGACCCTAAAGTTAGTCTTGGCTCCTGCTGTTGACTCATCTCTGGTGCCTTTTCACTGTGGAACGTAAAGGTCTCCGATGTAATGGAGGTGTGCTGGTTGAATTTTAATAGACCAACAGCCTCTCGCAGCAAAGGACTGGGTGTTTACTTTAGGGTTGGGTATCGTTTGGTTGTTTTTTTTCTTCCCAAAACTGATGCTAAAACAATACTTTTAAAAAGGTGGCGGTGCCTAAACCGATAAAATAATGTATATATTTAAAATAAGGAGCACAAAACGACAGTTGGCGACATTAAAGAACGGCTTGTTTATTGCTAAGGCCATATGGTCAAAATGAAATGATTGATTAAAAATGTTATAACAATAACTTATTTCACCAGTAAATTGCTGGTAAATGACAAACAACCACTAGATGGAAAAAGGGTATTTTACAATAACTTTGAATGCACCACGAGGCTGGCGAGGCAAGTTTCAAGTGAACGCACTGTCTGTGTTGTTTTTCCAACAACGTCAGCTGCGGCCTGTTACGTCTCGGTGTTGGAATCCTCTACAGGAAAATACAGTCACACCGTTTAACGTTAGCTGTCAGCATTTTAACAGTGTTTAATCCAGCTACTAGCTAACGGTAGGCTAACGTTACCTGCTGCCAAGTATAATGTTGCCTCCAACGTCCGTTTCGGAGCATCAGAGAGCAGCGCTGGCATTTCAGTAGCACCGAAAGGAGGCACCTAAATCCGCGTTACTATTTGGTCCGGTAGATACCGGTTGTTAAAGCACCAGTGCCATATTAGCACCGGGTTTCAGTACCCAACCCTAGTTTATTTGGCAAAAATGAACGGTAAACAATAAAAGAGTTAGCTACTCATGCTGTTGAACTATTTAGTTTGCATAATCATACATGTATGGCCCTGTTAAGCCCTGGCATCTTGGGTAATATCCAGACTGTGTGTATCAGTGACTGTAGAAAATACTAGTGCACACATTTTGCCATTTTGCATTTCATTTATGGGACCGAGACTCCAAAAACTCTTCAAAGACTGCTGTTAGATTGATGAGGCCGGCAGAGGATGAATCAAACCAACTGCCTCTGTAACCACCCTGCTGTGTAAATGATAGCCATGCATCATGAAGTGAGAAAGTGTGACTTGACGACCAGACGATGGGGTGTCAGTGAGGTCTTGTGTAATAAGATGTGTGTGTGTGTGTGTGTGAGAGTGAGTGTGTGCGTGCGTGCGTGCGCGTGCGCGCTGGAGTCCCGCTGTACTGTAGTCTTCGTCAGATTGATTCAGGGCAGGTTAACCATCTGGCTATAAACCTGTGTGTGTGCCCCACAGCACAAGGTCCACTCATTCATAGACGCACACCCACATCTCATTTGGGCTATTTATTGTGTGTGTGTGTGTGTGTCCTGTACAAGCTACACTAATAAACCTAATGGATATAAAGTCAGAGGTGGGCTTTAGGCCTATTAAAAGGATGGCGTGCTTTAGTGCTGCTAGGGCAGTTATGGAATCGGGAGCCGTATGATATACAGCAGTGTATATTATGACATTTATAACCCTCCCTATGCACTGTGCTTCCGGATATATATAATGCCGTAATCCACTCCATCATCTGATCAATTGTAATGCCCTACATTTTAAATGTAACTGGTTTGACAGGGACAGCAGTAGTAAATGTCATTATTGCCCCAAGGGTGGAAAACGGGTTGACGTTTGTTACAATGCTGCTAGATGAAGCCATTCATTAGCTGCAATTAAATGTTTACTGTGATTAATCACTACCACACAACTGGAGCTGTGCTAGGTTGAGTTGTTTTATTGGTTGTATACTTTGTAGAGCTGTCACACATTCTGCCGTGTGTGTGTGTGTGTGTGTGTGTGTGTGTGTGTGTGTGTGTGTGTGTGTGTGTGTGTGTGTGTGTGTGTGTGTGTGTGTGTGTGTGTGTGTGTGTGTGTGTGTGTGTGTGTGTGTGTGTGTGTGTGTGTGTGTGTGTGTGTTTTATTGTTAAATCAGGCCTGACTGCTGGAGACATTCATTAAGTCTACATTGGATCTCCCTCCCATAACTAAAGGCTTGGTCAGTCCAGCGTTTTAAAAATGGCCACATCGTGTGTGTGTGTGTCGTTAACTGTTTGAACTTCCTAAATCCACCTCAGACTCTGCATCCCAAGCTGTGTTTTCCATAGTTGCAAACTACATGCTTATTGTATATTAACATGTAGTATGTATGGGCCTAAGACGTCTTCTTTAAGTTTCTTGTTTTCTTTGAACAACTGTTAAAAAAAAGAAAACAAAAAGGATTCAGTATACAATAGTCAAGTTTCCATCCTAATGCAGGTCCGATGTTTCCGTCTGCCACTATTTCTGTCTCTTTATTGAGAGACGGTTTCCATTTTATTTTTATTTCTACACAAACGTTTCCACCTCCAGCGAAGCGTAAAAGCATTTTTGCAATATTTTGTCTTTCTTTGAATTTCTGGTGTTTGTGATCTTTTTTTATATTTTATTTTTTTTAAAGCAAAATTGACAATGTGCATAAAAACAGGCAGGTGGAAACACCGTTTCCAGATGAACACTGATTATCACATTAATTTGATTGATTTTTCTGTCAATTGATGAATCAAGTAAGCCTTATTGCTCAGCCGAGGTATTAAAGGGAAGGTGTCGTGCATACAGAGCTGTGAACAGACCAACGGACTGTTTTGGAGGGCGCGCTGCGCTCCGGGTCAATTTTAAACGGGGAACATTTAGACAAGATGAGACACCTCGACAATGCTCGGCAGACGTGTTAAGAGAGAGACGGGGTGCAGCCCGTCTCTCGGCCCGGCAAAGCCACAAATATGACCAGCAGTGTGTAGCCTAATGTCTGCTTGTCAGGGCTCGTAAAGTTTACCTCTAAAGGTCGCTGGCGTTTGTGTGAGTGTGTGTGTGTGTGTGTGGCTCTTGATCTCTGTGATGTTTCACACCTCCGACTCCATCCTTTACACGCACAAACATACCCAGAAGTACATGTGCTTTTTCTCTGTCTAAAGCCGCAAGCGTCTCACCATCGGCAGATGTGTGTGTTTGTGTGTAGATACTTAAAAGATTATAATTTTATTTTGCTGCTGCTTCTTACAAGAAGATTTTAAGTTGGGGGGGGTTAAAAATAGCCAGTTTCTGTGTGTGTGTGTGTGTGTGTGTGTGTGTGTGTGTTAGCACCATGTTTCAGACGGTTGTACCCTGCAGAAGAGCATAAGGATGTCTGCGCCTCAAAACCAGATACATTCACTTTTCGAGTTGTAAAAATAACTTTTGCGCGATAAACGTGATGACATTAATAATGAGGCCTGGCTATCGTTGTTGTCTTCTGCAGTGGAGACCAGGATGAAGCTGTACAGACTAGCCCAGAGCAAGCGCTAACCATTCATCATGGGATGTAATAGAATTCCCCTTGGTTATTATGCTTGTTTGTGTCTTGTCTGCACAGTATCTGTATCTGTATGTACGTCTCGCTCTCATTCTCCCGTTTCCTTTCTAATGGCCTCTTTGCCGACGACTGCAGAGTATAAGCGCCTGTCTCCCTCGCTCAGTTTCACCACATCTCAAAACGCTGCTGTCAGGGCGAGTCAAAGGCTATGGAACTCCAGTCCGACATCAATCCGATTTTTAGCCGCGGTCGGGATGAAATCACTGTCTATGTGGACAGCTCTTACGTAAGATCTCTTTCTCTTTGAGGCAATTACTCTGCTAATTGCCCCTTCTGGAGATCCCTTTTTATCCATCAGTGCTCGGTTAATAGTCGGTAAAGCTCCAGATGACACCGGTGAATGGGTCGTATTTTTTTTGTTTTTCCCCGGTCGTTTCATTTGAGAGCTTTGTCCTCCTGCTGTTAGAAATCTCTCCAGTAATTCCACAGGAAATGCAATTATACTTACTTAGTTTACATTCCATTAGAGGGTTTTTCTTTTGACGGCGTCATTTCTGGGATGGCGTGCATGCTGTCGATGGTTTTGTTTAGACATATCTAAAGTCAACCAAAAACATCAGAGCAAGCTACATGTTGTCAACACTTTGGATTAAAGGGCATAGCCACAAGTTGAATCTTGCCTGCTCTCCCTTTCTCTCGGTATTTGCATTAGAATGAAATCGGAGGCGGTTGTTATTCATGTAAACAGTAATGAAACCACTAGATGATGTCAATGGAAAGAAAAGGTTATTTTCACTGGACTGGAAAAAGCCCCGGTTTGCAGCATGCATCAGAACCCGCACGGCAGATGGGATTTTCAGAGGCCGATAATAAAGGGGTTTCAGGGTTCTACTTATTGAAGGAGCATTCCTTGTGTTTAACGTCTAACTGCTAGCTGTTAGACTCTGCTTACATAAGCACAAGCTTCGCCAGCTCAGCAGTCAGTCAGACGGGCTTTTTAAAGGAACGGGGGAGCTATGCAGATTTATGCAAATGAGGGTTGCCATGGGGGGTTTGTGGTGGTGCAACCGTGGTAACGGGGGAGAGGAATGAGGTTAAAGAGGGCCATGGGCTCCGGGAGGACGTTCCTTACCCACAATGCCCTCCGGTGTTTGTTTACACACTGCGGTGGGTTCTGGGTTGTGCGAGGTAAAGCCCAGCCATCTTTTTAAGCCTCTTCTCCAAAGTCCCTTTCACGGGCGCCGTGGGGGTATCATGCTGATGGCATCCAGACGGTTACAGGCAACACATGTGTGCACGTGTTAAGTGAAACTGCTGTATTCGTTGACATTTTCCAAACGTTTCTTGTTGAAAAGGGCAATGGTTTGACTCCAATTTAACCAGCGAGTAAATATCCATAATCCCTGCTAGCGAAAGACGTGCAATCACCACGACAAATCATCCCCGGCTAAATAGCTGTGTGATGCTGTAATTTAAACAAAAAGGATTGCGCAGTTTTGTGTGTTCACAAAACAAATAAAGGATAAGCGCTGTAGCATAGTAATTCCGAAGTGATTTGCCTCCATGTTCTCCTACGCAAGCAGAAAATCCTACCTGGTTGACTGAGCCGGAGGAATGAAGTGTCCCATCCCTAAATCAGTCAGGAGCTATGACCCTTGACTCTCAGTGTCAAGTGCCATGAGTGTCACCGAGGGTGACGTAGCGACAAGCTTTTGAGGTCGACTTGGAATGGGGAAAATACTGTACAGAAGACGTTCTTCACTCTAGAAAGTCTTAGTACACCCGTACCAGATGGCTTTCGTTCATGGACTCCAATTTAGTATTTTGGCAGTTTTTACCCATAACTCAGCCTCAGTAAAGCATTATCAGTACTTCAGATCCAGAACTTTATTCACATGCCAAACACAGAGGTGAAAGATGGGTAAGAAAGATCATCTGCAACCTAACATCACATATACGACTGGTTTCCCGTAGACAAACGACAGCCCATAGCCAATCCGTCTCTGAATGGCACTAATCTTTTCTGCTTTGTTTCACAGTCAATAGTCACTGCGCACGCACACATGGACAGTAATTAAGGGTGTGGACCAAATATAAGCCCGCAGCTTTGATTTCATGGGATTAAACCCAACTGGCTGGCAGATTGCTATTCTTCTAGCCTAATGAAAAGATTAAGGGCAGAGGGCACTAGCTTTACAAGTGGCCTGATCATCGAAACAAATAAACTGTGGCAATGCTGTTTGATTTGGTCATGTTCAAGCAATGCATATATTATTTTTTTTGTAACTTTTTTTTTTACAAGGTTTTTCACAAGTTTAGCATTGTCAGACTCTGTTCAGTTACCCCCCGCACATAATGAAGTGTGTTTTTATCACCGACGCACACGTAACATCACACATCCACAGACACCCAGCTGCAGGCGCGTGAAGGCGTCCAGCTGACCCTGCAAGGTTGGTGACGACGAGCTGAGGAGACAGGGTGGGGGGTGTCAGGGACGACATCACTTTGCCGGACAGGATGTGTGACAGCAACGAGACACACGTCTGCGTTACTGTCTGCTGGGATTCCTATAAATAAACTAGTTTTCCTCTCCCACTAAGGATGCTGACAAATCGATCAATAGCTAGACATGAGAGATGTACACTGGTCTTCAGTTTCCACTCAATAGACATAAACAACCTTTGGTACATTAAAGAGCCCCAGCTGGCCTCTAAACAACTTTTAAATGACTACAGTGGGTGTAATTACATACATACCGTGCTGTGGTTATTGTGGGTAATTGGATTAAGTCAACAGTGAGTCTTCATCAACGTCCCTCCGTTTTTTTATCCAGATAGATTGATTTGTGTCGGGGAAATATGAGAGGAAATGAGGTTCAGCCCGGAGGCAGGGGGGAAGGAAACCAATTCTGTAATGTGTTTACACTGATCTCTTCTGGACAAATGGAGAATGTTTCCAATCGGCAGTATAACTGATAAAGGATCTGTCGTATCTGTGTTTGACACCCCATTCAAGTTCTTTTGCAGTCTGATTGGGAAGCTGGAACATCATTTAAAGGGCATTTCCAATGTAGAAACTTTCTCAGGGGATCAAAAACGTTTTAAGGAACTTTACCTGTGTTAGGGACCAATTTTCACAGTCGGACTTTGGCTTTAGACGAGGGCTGCAACTAGAGGTTATTTTTATTATTTATTAATAAAGTTCTTGCTTATAGTGTTGCCAGAGTTTTGACCTCTTCAGACTATTTTCTTTCTCCATGCACCTTGGAAGTACTTAGCAGGAAGGAGGTGAAGTTGGGCCAGAAATGGTTAATCTGCTAAAAATGCCCCTTTTCCAGATTTCCCTAAAAAATGTCCTAGAACGCACGTTGATGTATTCAGGTTACACAACTCGATTTACTATTGTACAAATTAAAGACAAGCGCAAAATATTGGCCATTTCTGCTTGAAAATTTTATTTTTGATTTATCAAAATTGTTGCTAATTAATTTTCAGTCGATTTGACAATTAGTCCTCTGTTGGTTGAATGTCAATTGTTTATCGACTAATTGCTTCAGCTCAATTTAAAATGAATCCAAGTCCCGAAAGTGAAATCTTTTGTTAAAGGTGCAATATGTAATATTGTATGTAATACTGGCAGCTAGCGGTTAAAATAATTACTGCACTACCAATTCAAAATACTTGAGTCGTCTCCCCCCCCCCCTTCCCAGGTTTAAAGGTTGCAAGGCAGGTTGCCAGGCTGAGACCGCAGCATTCACAACAATGTTGCTAGACGCTTTTCTCACATAGCCAGACATTACTCCACAGCACAGCTGAGTAGCTAATGGTAGATGCTGGCTATATTGACAGTCATAAAAGCCCGTGCTCACGCGGAGCTCTGTAACCAACTGACAGACACACTTTTTCGGCTTAAAATTACAGTATGAACCGCTAAAAACACAACAACCTCACTGTCCTCTCCACACGCCAGTCAGGCACACTTCCTCGGCTTAGAATTACAATACGAAACGCTAAAAATACCACTACCTTGCCGACGGAACACACTTCATTGGCTTAGAATTACGGCAACAATCGCTAAACACGCTGCAAACTCACAGTCCTCTCTTTCCGATTCACAGCCCCCCTCTCGTGGCTTAAAATAACTCACCGTTGTCGGCTCCAGCCGCTGAAGAGGCTACACGCTGTAAACAGCCATGGGCTGCTTGCCTGGTCCTCCCGGTAACGTTAACAGTTAGCAGGGTTAGCATGGCGCCGTTAGCCAGGACCAGTCGGGATTACTTTACCGGCTATGTCTCAATTGTTTTTGCGAGTAACCAACTCGGGTACTCTAGCTATATAATTCAATGTGAGTACACAAATGTTGAAATGACAAAAAATGCCCGTCCCTAGTAGCTGTGATAAATTAGCCTGAAGCTCATGCTTACCTGTTCAGGAGAAAATAAGCCAACTCTGCGTCCTTTTGGGCTCTAAGCTGTCTCCATCTTTCAAATACATCTCCAATATTTACCAGGGGGTTGTTACGTCTCTGGTCACGCAACTGTTAGAAACATGCTGTTTTCTTTTTTTTTATGTCATGTAGAATCTATCTCCGTTGATCCTGTTCGTTTGTTTGCTGCTTTCATGGCTGTACTACCGTTACAGCTGTAGCGCGCTGGGTTTACGTTTTTACAGGTATATCTGGCAACCCGGCCTGCCTGTCAAACTGGGCCGTTGATAACAACACACAGATCAAAACATAAACATAAATTCCGTCACGGAATGTAAATTTCAAAAAGAAAAAATAGCATTGTTGTCAGAAAAGATAGTATTTCAGTTTAACATGTTTCCTTAATATCTGATGAGGCATTGGTGTCATTTTTGGATTTATTACAGTACAAATATTACATATTGGACCTTTAAGTTGCTAATTCAGAAGTTGTTTTCGAAGTAGACAGAGGCGAGGATACAAACACTGGTCACAACCATAGCATTACTCTTTAACTGTGAACACACAGCTTGGGGTCAAGGTCCAAGGTCCCCCTCACAGCCAATCGGCAGTCTTGTTTCAACTGCAGGGCTTAAAAAAAAAAAACTGTGATGGCATGGTGCACAAAAGTGTACTAAATATTTAAGTCTCTAAAATCTCCTCAAGGCAAAATCTCTTCTGGCAGTTTAGTATTTGACACAGATGATTTCTCATATGCTCTGTTACTTCACATCAGTGGGAAAATGCATTCAGTGCCGAGTTAATTCCCGACTGAGCTGTCCCCGCTTGTTAGTAAGCCCGGCTTGGCCTTGCTGTTGACAAGTGGCAAATGATTAAGAAGCTGATTTCACCTGGTCAATGTTTAAGAGTTGTTGATGCACACAAGTCATCCTTTTAAGTGTAATCCATATGGCACTTTCAACTTTCACACTAGTCACTCAACATGGGTTGTCTCTCTTCAAGCATTAAGTAATGCTGTGCTGTTATCACACACACTGAAACATTCACATGCACATGAAAAAAAACATGTCTTGCTTTTTTTGGAGTGCGAGCACACACACACACACACACACCCCAGAGAGTGTGTAGGGAGGTGAGGCGCGCTCTCTCTCCCTTAGAGCGGGTGCCATGTCTTGTCAGATGGGGTTAGCTCCCCGCTAGCTGATGAGCCAGTCGAGCCTTTGAAGCCATTCCAGGGGCCCATGGTTTACGTGCTTGGGTTGCCAGGTTCTGCCATCCCCCTCATTAATGCAGCATGGGTGCCCACTTAACTTGTTCGTCTCTGTTCCTCTGGTCGGATTGCCCTGGCTATGACCGAGCGCATGGGAAGCCAAGCAAAGGAGGAAAACACACACACACACACACACACACACACAAATAGACACTGATGCTGGCATAGCACATGCATACACACACATACAGTTCATACAGACACGCAAGAAGGTACAAGTGTGTAGGTGCAGTAGACCCATACAGATGTGCAATAAATAACACAAACCGGCCTACACGTACATATAGGCATCGTTCCTCAGCTCTGTGGAGTGTATTGGCATGTGCAGCCTACTCTGATAGTATAACAGTTATTCAACTGACCTCTAACCAAACAGCAATTTCCCAATCATGCTATAGCTTAGAAACCGTCAATAGGCATGGAAGGCCTGTCAAGCTTTTGGATTCCTCCACATGCCAAAGCCGTGTGCATAGAGCTACTTGGTATCTTAAGCCTTGGTAGGGTGGCGTCTCTTTTCATCGTCTTGCCAAAGCCAAAAATACGAGCGCAAATTTGTAAGGAAGGGTTTAAACAGCTGTTTATCTGCTCTAGCACAAGGCGCAAACGTTAGCATGCCCGGCTAATTAGCTTACCACCGACAGTATTAATCTGGCGTTACATCCAAAGCCAAGAAGCATATCATTAGCTGACTACATTATTTTGTGGGGTTAAAGGCTGTGTTACAAAATGCCAGAACTGACACAATAACTGTGTGGGAGTTGGTAGATGCTACTGAAGCTTAGGAAAATGTTGGCTCTCTCCTGCTTCTTTGGGGGAAAGTTTACAATCCAGCAATCCTGCCAAACTTTTCACCCAAGACAGCGTTACTTTTCCAAAACGCATTAGTTAGTCCTCATCCTTTTTGTCTTATAAAAGTTGATACTGTTTTACATAGTTCTCTCTTTAAAAAAAAAAAAAAAAATGAATCCGCTGGAGATGGTGTTTTCAACCAACTCACAAAGTTAGCATTAATTAGCTAGCTAGCTGCAGCCGATAACACCTGCTAACGGTTATCATTTCAAGTTAGAAATGCATGGCCATTGGCTAAAAATGAGAGGTCTGCATTTTTTTATTTTTGTGTGAAGTCACAGACTCATAGTTTCAGTTACTATGAATTTTTCAGTAGCAAATCTGCCACTTTTGTCACTGTAAACTGCATGTGTGCAGAATGGACAGCTTGACAGACGTAGCAACCCAAACGGAGAGGTGCATGGGCTTATAGTGAACGGTCAATTGACTGAAAATTGATGTACAACAATTACGACAGTGAATCGTTTAAGTCATTTATCAGTCAGAATTTCCAAACCTTTTATATACTAAACAATCATAAAAGTAATCAACAGGTTAATCAATAATGGAAACAACTGTTAGTTTTCGGCCTTAATGTATCTCTTCCCTACCCTCAAACCCTGCTCACCATGTTCTGACTAGAGGCAGTGGTGCCTCTCTTTTTGTTTCTTTTTCTCTCCTCAGATCCCTTTTCCTGCTCTGCTTTTCTTTTTTTCCTCCTTTTTTTATGGTTTTAAAGTGGGCCTCCGTCCAAAATCAGATTTTTCGAGAGGTTTTTGAAGTTGCTTGGTTAATGGAGATGTTTTTGTATGATAAATTTGACTTTCTGTAGCCAGCGAGGTCAGATTTCAGGGAATTCACTGTACTTTGACTTGGGTGTTGGTGCAGAGAAAGGAGAATGAGACTGTTTAGACTGTTTCTGTTCTTTCTTCAACATCTTGAGGTAATTGACCCAACCTCCTGCCTTGAGCACACATACTCGCACACATACACACATATTCAGTATAATCACAGATGGGTTTAAAAATCCCCTCTCTTGCACAAACCCGCTCGTTTGCTCTCCCTCCCACACACACGCACACGCACACAAACACAAACACACAGTCAGCTTAGACACCAATGAATTCCCTATCTGACAAATGTTTCACATGAGCACTCATTCATTCTCCACACACATGCACACATCGCTGAGAGAATAGGCATGTCTCTGTGCTAAAACACTGCGATACAGCTGTGAATAGGAGATGAAAAACAGAGCCGAGCCAGGAATAATAAAAAACCTAAGGGAACCCTGGTCCTTTTTATTACCATACAATTTTACCAAAGCTACTTTGGTGTAGCAAAGGCCTTGGAGTCAACAGCATGAAGGCTGGTTTTGCTCCAATTATAACATTCCCATCAGTATCAGCTAAATGCCAAGTGTACACGTGTGGTCTGATTTTTAGCACTAGCCATCCGAATTCTTGCAGCACCCCTTTAACATCATGCCTGACTCAATGCTTTTCCTGCCTCTACTTCTCAATTTGCTCCTAAAAGAGTGGCCCGCATTGACCTCCAATAAACTCCGTCCCACCCACTGCCCTGTGCTGGGACTTGAAACATTTGGGCATGACAGAGAGAACAAATGTAGAGCTAGAAAGGCAAACTAGAAATGTAAAGAAGAGACCGCTGTTGAAAATGTCCCAAAACATTTAGTATATTATCCAAAATCACACACTTTTCATGTTTTAGCCCATTTCTAACACATCACATACACTGAACAGAGAGAACACTTTGAAAACCATGTTGCTGTATTTAAGAAATGTGAATGTTTTTTTGTTTTTTTTTTAGCATTCCAGGCAGCCAATGGATTCCATTCAATGTTGGATGATGTGGACTCCCCCAGCCTCTTTTGTAGTGCTCAGCCGCAAGCCCATTTGTTCCTACTGAAGAGCTTAATCTTTAAACATGGCTCACAAAACAACATTTTGAAATCATTTCCTAAAACAGCTGGGCTGGTTAGTTCCAAGTAAATGTTACTCTAACTGGAGTAAAGTGCATTTATTGGGGACTATTCTCAGCTGCAGATTGGATGCACTGTGGCGTGTTAACATCAGCAGGGATGACTGTGGGATAGACTCAAAGTAAACCACAGCGCTCATGTTCATTGTCATGAAGAAGCATGTTACACAGTGGACACAGTTTGTGGCTCATTTACTGTATGTATTTTTAGTAGGTTTTTAAAAACATGGTCTATGGCATAGAGGAATAAGATACATTGGGCTTTGGCTAACACAATTCATTGTTGGTTTTGGTCTTTTGATGGGATTTGTTGACAAGACTGATGTAAAATACCTCCAGACGTATCTTAATGTAAGTCGTGGTTGAGTTGTGTAATCCATCACAGTGAACATCAAGTCGCTGTTACAGTATGGATTATTTCATCGCAGACATTTTGAAATCAATCTGGAGTTAAACCGCATTACCAAGCAACAATAATATGACTAAAATTAGACTTGATGTTCACTTTGGATTGGATTATACAGCTTAAGCAAGTATCAGAGTCCGCTACTGTTCAAATGAACAGAACCCAATGGCTGCCTGGATTGGTAGGGGAAAAAACCCACTAGAACTGTACAGCATACATGTAGTTAAGGAGCTTACACTTGAAAACACACTACTCTGGAAGTCTATGGTGTAGATTTGACAACTCAAGCTCCACTTACTAGCTTTTCCTATCTTTCAACCATACAGATGACAAATGGGGTTTCCTATCCATGACAACTACTGATGAAAACTGTGTGATACATTTGAATGCTCTGGAGAAAGCTAGCAGACCTTGAGTTGACACAACACTTAGTTCCGCAGTTGTTTTCATTTGCATTTTGGACGGAGAATTGTGCTTCATTCTAAGTAGCTGTAAACTTATACTTAAAGTAATGTTATATAACTTATAGGGCTGTGTATTGGCAATAATCTGGCTATATGATGCGTATGACGATACATGGGTCACGATTCAATATATTGCGATACTAATATTAAAGATATTAATACATTTCGATACTGTGCGTAAGGCGATCGGTAATCGTCAAATACAAGGTACAATGTAGTGAAATTCTATTACTGCATTTAACCCATCCTAAGTATTAGGAGCAGTGGACAGCTATACATACAGCGTCCGGGGAGCAATTTGGGGTTCAGGGTCTTGCTCATGGACACTTTGACATGTGGCCGGAGGAGCCTGGGATTGATCCGCCAACCTTTTGGTTGTGGGGCAACCGACCACAAGGTTGGCGGATCAAGTGCGCCAAGTTTTTGGGAGCTTAGCTTTCCGTTTTAATGTATTGGGTAAATAAGAAAATAAGTGTGGGATATGAAGGAATGGAGAACTTTGACTGAGGTGCGCCAGCCCGTGCTCTTGCCTTTGATTCCCTATTTCGACTGCCTAGGCATCCCCTCCTCCCAAAAAAAAAAAAGCTTGGTTGACCAATGTTTTCTACGATAGCTGCACATTCTTTAGGAGCATATAAGAAAATGCAATGGACAGAGAAGTTCAAGCGGAGGGATGTAATGAAACCGAAAGAGAGGGAAACTGGGAGCGGAGCGGAGTTGAGGAGGGAGTGGCTGCTGGAAGTGGGTCACGGCGCCACTGATGTGACACAATGTGACGTGCAGAGGGGGACGGACTCGCGCCACTGTCTGCGTCACCTTTTGTCCTGCGCACACACAAACACACACACACACACACACACTCTCACATAAAGATACATCTGCTCAAATCATTGGGTGAACAATACTTGTGCAGAGGTAAAATAAATAAATTAAAAAATAGCTTACTTGTGCTTTGTAAGGACAAGGTTTCTCTCTCTCTCTCTCTCTCTCTCTCTCTCTCTCTCTCTCTATTGTTTACTGCTTAGTTGGACACTTTTACTTTTCTTCTTCGCAGTGCTTTGCACTTACTTTATCAGCACTGAAGATTGCACTCAAGTTATGCATAAGTAATAACTGGCCTCTCCCAGGGTGCTTGTTATGTACAAAAGAGTAGATGCAGAGCGGAGTTTTGCAGGGTAATTATTTTGTCTGGGTTATGCGATCCCTGTATGATCTGTAGCTTCTCCTGCAGCTTCATGGAGGAGCAGTGTGTGGAGAGCGAGTGTGTAAAGGGGTGGAGGGGATAAAAGGATGGAGGAGGAGTGGCAGGGGGAGCCAGGGAATGGTTTAATTGCCTGACCCCTTTCCCACCAGGATGACTCTCTAGAGCGTGCGTGCATGCGTGTGTGTGTGTCTGTGAGGTGTCCAGGCTTTCTGTGCATGTTGTGTGTTCCTGCCGAATGTTCCCACGGCAGATCTGCACGTCTTCAAGCACGACCTCTTAATCATGTCATGTGTGATGCGCTCTGAGATTCAACGTAACCCCCCTGTAACACATCAAAGGCTAATGGACGGGGAGAGGAAGGGAGACATGGTGCTTTGGTATGTGAAAACTGCTCACAACAGTGGGCTTCCTCGCGCTCTAGTCAAATAGAGTGTGCCTGAGCTATAAATCAATATTTATCTTTGATTACTTATCTTGATTTTTCATTCATTCTGAGGAGATTAAAAAAAAAAAAAAAAAAAAAAAAAAAAAAAAAAATAAGCCTGACAGACTCGGATGATTTATGGGTTTATTGGATTACTTATGGCGAGATCTCAATCTCTGTGAGTAATCTAAATCTACACACCACTGAGGAGAAATAAAACATTGATTTTCCGTACCCCCCTCCCCTTTCTGAGGGCTTCTCTCTTTGTTGTTTGGGTGTGCTGGTGGCGACTGAAGGCTGAGGAACCTTCATCCTAATCGGCTTGAGATCTGGCCGCAGGTCAGGCCAGCAGATGAATCCAGATTAGAGGGGTCACAAGGCAGGAAGAGAGGATTACCAGCTCTGGCCAGTGCAGCCTCCTCCTCTATAGCTGTCCAACCGTCGGCTAACCAGCCAACTGACACCACTGCCTGCACTGGCCCTCCTGTAGAGTCAAGGGGGGGCTGGACATGGGCAGGTCTGCAGGCCCTGCTGGGGCTGCTGTCATTCACCCTTGTTTACTCTCAAGCCTTGGGTAAAGGATCCATTTGTACATGTTACAAGATGGATTTGGTAGTAAATTGAAAATAATCTTTTCATCTTTTTCAAATTGAAGACTTTGTGGCATCATGTATTGGTAAATTTTTGTAACTTAATCTAAAAGAGAGACTTGTAGTATAGTATAAGAGCTTTATTTTAAGACTGTGTGTGTGTGTCTGTGTGTCTTTGGGACTTTGTGTGTGTACTTTGTGCAGAATCCAGGCTGTTGCTGAGTGTGTGTTTTCAATTTTGGATTTCTG
The DNA here is from genome assembly GCF_004354835.1 of Perca flavescens. NCBI lineage: Eukaryota > Metazoa > Chordata > Actinopteri > Perciformes > Percidae > Perca > Perca flavescens. Next base: position 11,375,112 of record NC_041348.1, read on the forward strand.
CAGAATACTGCCCCCTGGTTGCAAAGTGTGGCTCAACTAGGTCACATGAACAGCAGGCTGGTTAGTTGTTAGTGTGAGTTCTAAACAAAGAATTTAAGGTCGAAGTTGGCTCACTGGTGTGTGTGTGTGTGTGTGTGTGTGTGTGTGTGTGTGTGTGTGTGTGTGTGTGTGTGTGTGTGTGTGTGTGTGTGTGTGTGTGTGTGTGTGTGTGTGTGTGTGTGTGTGTGTGTGTGTGTGTGTGTGTGTGTGTGTGTGTGTGTGTGTGTGTGTGTGTCTCAACTCAGCATATTCATCAGCAACCTCCCCACCGGCTTTGTTATACCTCCCCATCACCCCATCTCCACTCTGTGTCTGTCTGTACTTCCACTTAGGAAACAAAATAAAATAAAGCTGTGTGCGCAGCGGTGTGCTCCCGACTAGTTTCCGGAGTGCGGTTCCTGTGCGTACCGCAGCTTTGATCTCACTGTAAATTAAACATGTCTTTCTAGATAACAGGCTCTGTGCCACCTACCGAGTCAAACTGCACCTCCGCGCTTCACGCAGCTCCTGTCCCCGGTTTGAACTCTGTAGACTCGATTCATGTTAACTCTGAAATAACAGCTGAGGGAATTAGACCACAGTTGCATTGTTTTTCAGGTGTATAGCGTAGAGACAGTTTTGCAGCAAATCTCAAATATGGCATTGACGTGTTTGTTTCACGATGAATGGGTGGCGCAGGAGAATGCGTGCCCCAACTGGGGAACAGCCCCAGTCAAGTATCGGGTCAAAAGTTAGGTCAAGCACTGCTAATCTGGGTGGGAACGCTCAGTGCTTGACCCTTGACATCAGGCTACAACTAGTTTTTATAGGACATGAGGGCGTTTTACAAGGTACTACACATGGCGGATGGATTTGCAGGATAATATTAATAGTTAAGAGTTTTCCTAAAAGCTAACAGGCTTTATGTTGGGGCTTAACAATTAACGGGAGACTGGGAGGATTTGCAGCTTTTCTCTGCTTTGTATGCCTGTACATTAAATATCTTTTGGTTTTTGATTGTTGGTTGCTTAAAACATGCAACGTGACGATGTACCACTGGCTCTGGGAAATAGTGATTTGGCGTTTGTCCCCTTTTTTTCTCACATTTTTTTATGCAAAATAAATGCACTAATTGTAAATAAAATAATCGAAAGAATAGAAACATGTTGCATGATGATGTTAGCATTTAGCTCAAAGCACTGCTGTGCCCCCTAGTCTTGTTCTCCTTTTTTTCTGACACTTTAGACTAAAATGATCTGACTGACGGGTAGATCCGTGATAAAAGTAATAGTTAGTTGCACCACTACCTAAATTATTATTAGTGCCCGTCATTTACCTGCTGACTAGACTGCACATTGAACACGTAGTCGAGTATGCTAATTCATAACAAGCAGTTTGGACAACAAACTGCAAAATCAGATCTCTGTGTCTCTTTTTTTTTAATTTTTAATTTTTTTTATTTTAAAGACCACTGTTCAATAACAAGACACAATATTTCACATATTTCCATTTTAGACGTTAACCGTGATGTGAAACCATCGCATTTTGGGTCTCTCAAAGTGTACGGAAGCCTTTTCAAACTCTATATGTGGTCCTTTTGCTCCAGTGGTCGTGCCTGCCTGTTTTCCTTTTTTTTTTTTAAGGTCTTTGAAATGCTAATCACTTCTTCTCCCCTCTTTTCTTCTCCGTCTGTGCTCTAGATTCCTCCTCCAACTACATCAGGCAGCTGGAGACTAAAGTGCGGATCCTGGAGGACGATAACAACAAGCTTCTCTCACAGGTGATGGTGAACACATCCAGATAGTACTTTATACTAGTGCATATATCAGCCCAGCACAGCACTATATGAACTTTTGCCCTCACCAAAACTTGTGCAACTTCCCAACTCACCCAAAACATGTGATCGGCAGCTGTGATGGGATAAAGTGGTTGCCTGATGCCTCTGCAAAGCCACCCCCTCACAACAGCCCGTCTGTTAGTTGGAGAATATGTTTGTTTACCCATGTTTAATTCATGGGGAGTCAGTAAGCTTCAGTAGCGAGCAGTGATGTTAGCCCCCGAGGCGAACTGTGGGAGCGGAGGAGAGATGAGAGGAGGGAAAAAGGAGGGGAAAGAGGCATTAAGTGACAGTGACAGTGACAGAGCATTTCTCCCGAAGTTGACCCTGCTTTGACGTCTCCTAAATTTGGAGCATGTAGGGCTGAGTGAGTGGAGGTGGGAGTGTGAGAAGGGGGGAGCTAGAGTTTCACATGTCAGTCTGCAGAGGGTGTGTGTGTGTGTGTGTGTGTGTGTGTGTGTGTGTGTGTGTGTGTGTGTGTGTGTGTGTGTGTGTGTGTTACATACACACAACCACAGCAGTGGACTCATGGTGACATTTATAGCCGAAACATTCACGTTTGGGGGATCAAATTGTGGAACGCAGCTCATTAATTAGGTCTTTCATATATCATTTGTGATCTTCGTGTTTTATGACGTGACTCTGTTCATTTGGACCAAAGTCAGGCTGCCGACAGTCGAGTTGGAATTTCACAGATTAAATCGAAGCCTTTATTCTTTTTCTTCTTTTTTTAAAAGTGATTTCTCTTCCCCGAGTTATCTCCCAGCAGATTCATATGTAGGCAGAGAGTGTAGGCTGGAATCACTGATACCAAACCTAAATGATCCTCATAATTAGCCCTAGTAGCACACATTGTCTCACAGCACTCAAGACGTATAATTTGACCCTGCTTCGTTAAATCGACTAATGGTCCTTGTTCGCATTTGAAGTGATGATGTGTTTCTTTCCTTTTTTTGAGGTTGGGATGAGTATGTTTTTGCAGTAATAGAACTTTTAATAGAAATAGAATTACACTTCAATCCAATACTCCAAAATAATGAAACAGCTGTGACTAGTAGAAAGTTATTCAAATCTGGCAACCATGACACAACTGAACTTTGCCATTAATCAGAATACGCCTCTGCAAAAGCTTTTTGTTTTCTACAGTACTACTTTGTTCAGTATCTCCGTTGCTACCATTGTTGTTAATAATGGCTTTGATACAATAATCAAATAACGAATATGCACACTATTATGTTTTTCTCTCCCTAGGCTTATAGCCGGTATAGTTTATCACAGATACAAACGAAAAAGGTAACTTTTCTTTAAAAAAATGCCACTGTTTGTTAGCTCCTCTGCTGGTTGAGCCTCTTTTGCCTTTTCCCTCTTTTATCCGTTTGGTGGTGGGACTTTTCACAGCTTTGAGCTTGTTGCTTTTTTCATATGCAGAGGGGTGGACACAATAAAAGCAACACCTGTACAATGTAATGCACTCAGCTGCGTTAACGTTTAATGGTGTAATGTTGCATTTACGTTGACACTTTCACACGGGTGCTGAATTGACTCCGTGGTAACGTTTTGGGGGCAATTCGCTTATTAGCTTTTTTGCCGAGAGATGGATGAGAAGATTGATACCACTCTTCTGTCTGTACGCTAAGTATGCACCTACAGCCAGCAGCCCGTTAGCTTAGCTTAGCTTAGCATAAAAGACTGGAAACGGAGGGAAATGGCTAGCTAGGCTCTGTTCAAAGGTAATGAAAGTCTAAAGCTCACAAATGAGTTTGTAATTAGTTTTTAATTTGTACAAAATCCAAAGTGTAAAAACAACACATTGTGGTGGAGTCTCTGCTGGTTGTCTGGCAACGTCACGATGAGGACAAGACTCCACCAGGAAGTCACTGTACCTAGCTAAGAAATATCACACACACAACCCTCTGGACAACCAGAACTTCTCGTTTTTGTAGGGATTTAACAAAAGTGATATACCATGTTAATTGGTGAGCTTTAAAAGTGCTCATAGTCTTTCAGTCTTTTTCTAGTGGTTTCTAGTCTTCATGCTAAGCTAGCTAAGCTAAATGGCTGCTGGCTGTAACTTCACATTTATCGTACAGACATGACCTCTAACTCTTGTCTAGTGAATGAGCGTATTTCCTGAAATGTCAAAATATATGTTTGAGGCCGTACTTGGTCTTGCACTTAATATTTTGTCCGGCAAAATACAGTTCAGTACAACAAAGTGCAGCCTCAAACATACCATACCGCCACACATACCACATAACCGAATCACCCAGTGTCAGTATTCTTAAGCCTGAAGGAATTGGATTGCATTACCTTGTAGAGGCGTTGCTTGTGTGCCCAGTCCCTGCTATGCATTGCTAGCATGCCATACTAATGAATGAGCACAGGTGGCCCTGCTTGTATGTGGTCTATCTTGGCGAGAAAGCTGTATCCTGTCCTTGGAGCTGTTCTGCAATGTGCAGTCAGCATTTGGTACGAGGTACCCGAGGTGAATGAACGCTACATTGTGCTTTGGTGCATAAATGACACGCTTGTCCTGGCTGGTCGGGACGTCTGGTGGGCTGAATAATTTAGGATACAGGGGGAAACACAGGTAGATCCAGATATCCATAATGCATGGCTGACAACTGCGAGTGCAAGTGAAGAATGAAAGAATGTCTGGAGTTCAAAAATACTACCTTGAAGGATGTGTTATTAATAAACTTTGCTTTCTATTAAATTGTAAGATTGGTAATGAAAACAGAAGTGCACTCCAGTAAGTGATGGAAACAATAGAGCATCTCTGGAGTAACGTTGGCTCTAATGCAATAACCTACACGATAATGTGTCTGAATACTAGCAGGTGGAATTGTTACAATGGATAAGTTGCCTCAATATTGCCTTACTTCCTGTGTTATGAAAGACTGGAGCTTGTGCTGAGCCTGAAGGGAACAATAGCCTCTTATCGCTGGAATGTTGACCCTCCAAACCAGCTTGGCTGAAGCATTTTATTGTACTAAAGGGAGAAGGGAGGGAGTTGACAACAAGGTCCCATGGTGAATATTACCAAGGGCCTGCACAGCACCGGTGTGAACACACTCAGTGAGTCAAACCGGTGTCTGCGCACGTGAACGCCCACGCTCGTATTCAAACTTGCACAGGTGTGTGCAATTACACGTTTTGCTCTTTTCACCACTCGGATGTCCCATGTCTTTCAAACGGTACTTATCTCCATTAGCTCACTGAAGGGTGAGGCACTCTGTGGCTTTCCCTACATGCTCACTTCCACTTTATCATTAACATGTAAGTGCCCGGTGTGACTCTGAGAATTGTATGATTCCTAAGATAGATTCAGGTGACACTCCATCCGTTAACTGCAGGCTAATTGAACTCATTTTGTGAGAGTAGGGTCCAGTGGATTTGAATGATGAAAGAGGTGAAAAGAAGATGGATTATAACATGGTTTAGTTATCTTGTAGTTATCTTTTTAGTTATCAAAAAAAAAAGTCAAGCTTTCCCTGATCACGGGTCTCCTAATGCGGTTTGCAATCTTGCAGTTCTTTGTAATTTTTGCAACAATAGGCCCTTGATTTTTAAACCAGAAGGTCTCTCATTTATAATTTCAACTATCAGCTTTAGTTGGCTAGCTAGCTAATTAAGCTAACATTTTCTCCGTGGGTAAGTTGAAAACGCTGACGTTTTGACGTTTCCAGCGGACTTGTTTGAAAACAATCTGTTTTCAACCTTGTAAAAGTGGTCATGAGTATGTTCTTGGTGGCTACATACATCATAGTGTGGTAAATCTCTGAAGCTGAATACCTAGACAAAAAGTTAGCATCCTTGCCCCACCAATTTTTAAGCCATGTAAACAAAGAAAAAGTGTTGTAATGCAGTGTAGAGCTAGCTAGTCCTAGTATTGTAAGTTCAGACTCTACCCAGTTTAAAGCACATGCTATTCCTATTAAACCGATTTTGTTCTGCATTCCACTAATTTATAGTTCTAAAGTAGCATGCTGCCAACCTCTCCACCCTTTTGTCAAAGCAAGGCATCACCCCTGCCCCTCATAACTTAAACAGGAAACGATTTGTGGCGTCCACACTTGCCCCTGTCACCACCATGAACATTGTGATGGATGGATAGACGAAAGGGCTAGCCAAGAAAACTGCAGAAGGCCAACTGTCCCCGGCTGTCTGGCAAACAAATAGCTTTGTTGGTCTCAGTGGTCAAGGTCTACTCAGGAAGTGATGTAACGTTAGAGACGTGTGTTGGTTTGTCTGTCTAAAGCCAGGCTTGGCATAACTAAAATATTCTTCAGATGCTGGAAACCCCGTCAGAGGTCTATAGCTCCTCCTATAGGTCTTCTTATTCAGTTGACAGATGTTTTAATTTCATGGATTGTGTGTTTGTGTCACTTCTCCAGATATGACATTTAGGGCATAGCTTGCTGATAGACACAAAGCCTGGAGAAATGACAAAGAGATGAAAGCAGAGGTACAGAATTGAGGGCATGAATATGGAAACCCAAAGGATAGATCAAGAAGTGCCAAGGGAAGGATTGGGAAAGGTTAGATGAACACCAGCAGGATACTAAGCTGGGAGAGGAGAGGAGGGCCTGATATCAAAGGACAGGGAAGGTGTGTGTGTGTGTGTGTGTGTGTGTGTGTGTGTGTGTGTGTGTGTGTGTGTGTGTGTGTGTGTGTGTGTGTGTGTGTGTGTGTGTGTGTGTGTGTGTGTGTGTGTGTGTGTGTGTGTGTGTGTGTGTGTGTGTGTGTGTGTGTGTGTGTGTGTGTGTGTGTGTGTGACACAGAGAGAGATAATACAGAGGCAGACAACACCGCTCATTTGGGCTATTTATTGCCCGGGCATCACGTGTGTTTACACGCCGTGCCTTGCAGAGCGTACACTAGTGCGTGACATGAGAAATGTCATAAGGAACAGTGGTGTTGCCGTGTTCCTGCCCACAGAGAGACGCTAGGCTGGCTACCGCCTCCAGGAACCAGTGGTCTTTGGCTGCTAATAAGGACAAATCTCACTACAAACTGTCCCTGCGTAATGGCCCTCAATGATGGCACAACGGGAAGCAATGGATGGAGCAAGCCTCAACAAATATAAATCCGCTTTGAAAAATGAAGTTCTTGGAGCAATGGCGTCTGACTGACGATGAGAGTGCAGATGCCAGTGTAGGAGGGGGCAGAGCCTCAGGGTCCTTTTAATGAACCATCACTCGTCTTAATATACACTGTAGACCACACTGTAGAGCTTGATAAATGTATAAACATATGTTATCTGACGGAAGCAGCTTATCAAAGTAACAGTACGTTGGCTTTAGTGTGTATGTTGTCAAGCTGAATATCGGCATTGATCTGCCCAATTTGATTTTGAATTCAAAACGTCCCTGGGAGCTTAACTTTCTTTTGCCTACGTGTGCACAACATTTGAGCAGGGATAATAAAAGACCCACAACAATTTCAAGGGTGTCATCATCAGCTACTGCACACATGGTATGTCAGTACCAGATGCTTAAACTAAGTACAGGGCATCCACATCACTTGGAGCACACCATCTGCACTGTTTCTGTTAACATCTGCAGACAGCTGGCTAGCTAGCGTTGGCTACCTGGCAGGGACAGACCAGGGGTTAATGGGTTAATGCATAGATAGACTGTACATGTGAAGCCAAAACATCTCGATCGCCCCCTGGTGGCTGGCTGCAGTATAGCTCATGTCAGCAGAAAGGTCACGGGCCAAACTAAAAAGTACAAGTCAAATAAATGTTTCCCAAAGATGGTTTCTGTCATTTTAGGTAGTTGTTTTGACACTGATGTTTGTTCAGGTGTTCATTTCTCTGATAAGTTTGGTTTAATAATAATAATAATAATAATAATAATAATAATAATAATAATAATAATTTGGGTTAATTGGCATGCAGTAAAGCAAAACCATTATATTATAAATTGACATGACACTGAAGCCTTACATCTCTGTTATTTTGTGCGTTTGTTTTGTGCTCAGCAGTGTAACCCAGGTGACCTACGTGTCCTGAGGAAGGGAATGACCCTCTACCACTCCGAGTCCCAGCTGTCCTCACTGCCCCAACGCCAGGACGCCATGCACATGGTCAGTACCCAGGAGGCTCACACACTCATACACCGGCCAACACAAGAAGGGTACACGCACGCAAACGCTCACATTGACACAAATTGAGGGATACCCACTCATACCTAACCACTTAAACCGTCGCAGTCAAAGATCAACACCATGCCACCGCTTATACAGATGTGGTTACGAATAGAGACGCGGTTTAATTGCACACACGCTGAATTGTAGGGAAGACTGTACCAGTGCCTCCACAGTGGAATCAAGTCGAGTCGGCTCTAATTCACTTTGCTTCTAACTCTCCAATTATACCTCCACAGGCAACCTCACTCTCTCATACACATGACAGGAGGTGAAACGCACACGTACGTAGGAAGAAAGAGTAAAAAGGAGATAGAACATGAGGGGGATGACACAGCAGAAGAAGAAGAGAAACTAAGACAGACAATAAAGAGGAGTCAGCCTTCCCTTCCCTTCCCTTCCTTTCCTCCCATATCCTGTCCCTCCCCGGAGCCTGTTTGAACTGAATCCCACTATAAAAGCAATAATCCTCTACAATCCAGCGCCACCCCTGACCCAGTCAGTGTCTGGGGAGGAGAGGCTGGGTAATTGTTTTCTGACTGCTTAAGGAAGGTCAGGGCCGGGCTATGCCACTAACCAGAGGACTAAATCTTCCCCTTGTAAAAAATCAATGTTGTGTTTTAATCACAGGCCCAGTATGAGGTCGCAGGCTGACTGCGTTCAGAGCCGCTACTCACCTTTTTAAGCTCGTGGGTCAAACCCGTCTCCTTATGGAGGTTCGTGCCGTTCAATAATGTCCTTGACCCCACAAAGAAGTCTCTCCCTGCAGGAGGATGGATTAAAACTGCCAATTATCTCGACGGTTGGCTCCCTGGCATTCAATTTCACAGTGCGGGTTCACACGAAACAAGGCCATGAGATTGACTCAAAGGACAAAATGAACCCAGGGGTTAATAACACATCTGTCCGAGTTCGACCGTTCACTTGGATATGTTTTCATGCTAATCGAATGTGACCAGTTTTATCACAAACCGCTAATTAGCTTAAAACGCTAGTCGTCGGGGCACGGCTAAAGTAAAAATAAATTTCTATACCACTGGTCCGTGGTTTCCCAATGGGTCGATAGGAATTAAGTTTGTGAAATGTAATTACATGGAAATGCATGAATTATATCTGTTGATTAAAATATATGCACAGCGTTTGTCGTTCGACTGGTCGGACTGTTTTCCCAAGATGGCGCCCGCCTGTATACGTCTTTCTAAACTATATTTTTAATAAACGGTCTGTACACTTACAAAGTTCTCAATGCTTTGGTTTGCAGGTAGGGAATCTCATTATGCTACCGTGGAAGTGTGGTGCTATTTTGAGCCTCCTTAGTGGTATACAAATAGCGATTTCTTCTTACTTTAGCCGTACCCCGACGACTAGCGTTATAAGCTAATTAGCAGTTTGCGATAAAACTGGTCACATTCGATTTGCATGAAAACATATCCCAGAGAACGGTCGAACTCGGACACGTGTGTTATTAACCCCTAGGTTCATTTTGCGCTGGATTTGTCCTTTAAGGTGGGTATTTTGGCTCCTTGCTGACATGACGTGATGTCATTCTGACTGAGACTGGAACGTGGAAGTGGACTTCATTTAGTTGGATTCAGTCGGAAGCCAGTTGCATCAGCTTGTCGACACTATTAGCCTTGTTATAGTCTATATCCACGACGTTCCACTTCCGGGATTGCTCCGGTGCCGCCTGAAATTCCGATTGATGTCCCTCTTTTCGGCCGGATGTCCGTTACCTTCCGCTTTCTTTGTGTTGTAATTTTAAACTCCGGTGGATTTCTGAGGACTATGGTTAACTGCTCCTCAGATCTCTGTAGGGTAATTCCAGACAGCTAGCTAGACTATCTGAGTAAAGGCCGATTCATGTGTGAGTACGTACATAGGTACCTGGAGATACGGACCCTATGCCGGACGCTACGCTATGGCTTTTCATATAACACTTTCATATACAATACAGTGATGTGTAGCATAGACATGACCGGTTATGAATCTCACGGCAGAGGGATAGTCGGAGGGGACACTTGATTGAAATTCAGTTTAAATGGTATAAACTAGCAAGATATAAAATTATATTTCACAAAAATAACACTATACTAAAAATACCCCAAAAAACGGGGCGGCCCCTAGCTTACCCAGTAAGAGCGTGCGCCCCATGTAGGCGGAGTCCTTTGCAGCGGCCCTGGTTTGAATCCGACCTGCGGCCCTTTGCTGCGTGCCATCCCCTCTCTTTCTCTCCCCCTTTCCTGTCTATCCACGGTCACTATCGAATATAGGGAAAAGCCCCCAAAAATAATAATCTTTAAAAAATACCAAAAAACGTAATGCTAACAACTAGGGATGTAAACAGTTAATCGACTATCGGTTAATTGTCGTTAAGAATTTACTGGATTAAATTAAATTAATTGTCGGCTAACTGAACATTGCAACCTAAGACAGTTTTCCACAGGACGTAGGCCTAATTGAACGTAACACGAGATTCTCGCGGGCGGCGAGCGACCCGACACAAACTTGAGGCGGTCAAAACGGAGCGGAGTGTGGGAGCTTTTCAAATGAATTAATGATGACAAAGACGCCCAATGTAAACTCTGCGGTACTACGTTTAAGTTCAGCAGCTCTACGAGTTCGCTAAGATACCACCTTCATAACTTGCTTGCAGCCATGTTGCACGGAGGAAGTCTGTCGCCTTCACACAATCGCGAGTATGTGACCGCAGGAAAGCGGAGGGCATTACTCCGAGGATTTGCGGCATGATCGAAAAAGATATGATGCCAATTAGCACCACTGACGGTGAGGGATTTCGGGAGTTATTACTCTACGTGGAGCCAGGATATAATCTCCCTTCTCGAGCGACCATTACTACCCACTTGGAAGCACGCTACAAAAACAAGAAGGCTGAGCTAAAAACACAGTTAGCCGCGGCTAATGTTAGAGAGACATACAGCTGATAATTTAGCTGACAAACTCAACCAGGCTGTGCATAATTTATTTTGTTAAACTACATAAATGCCATTATCTGTACCGTATCCCAACTGGTACAATAAAACACCAACTGAGTAATATAACATGCATTTTTATTCAGTATATAAGCAATATTTTGCTTTTTATGTTAAAGACACTATTGATACCGTGAGAAATTTACATTCTCAGGAAAAAAGCCGCATATCAGTTAATCGTTAATCGATCGATAAAGTCAGTCAACTAATGATTAATGAATTAATTGATAATTTGCGTCCCTACTAACAACGTCAAACTAAATGACCAAATAAAGGCCATTTAGACGGCGATTTCCCTCTCACTTTAAATTGCATGTTTTTTTCATACACACGTCTCCGTGTGCATAAACAAATTAAACTCCCATATTTACAGAAAGTCTCGTCGGGTAAGGTTAATGGAATAGTTAGACATTTTTAGATGAGAAGATCGATAATACTATTACTACTACTCGTGTTTGTGCGGTAAATATGAAGCTACAGCTATCTGTTAGCTTAGCAGCTAGCCTGGCTCTGTCCAAAGGTAACAAAATCCATCTGGCACCTCCGAAGCTTACTAATTCACATTTTACAGTACCAGTCAAAACATTTGGACAGCGTGTTCAAACTTTTGACCGGGACTGTGTATCTTTTGTTCTTAATCTGTACAAAAACCAAAATGTGATAAACGACATAAAGATGTTTTTACAACGGGGGTTACACGCAAGACTATTTGTTAGCGTCGGCGTGAGGTAGCCAGGCTACCAGCAAAGACTTCAGCCAGCTTCCAGTAGGATACACGCATCACAGACTAACTTATTCTTGCGATTTAAGTCCTCTTCTCATGATGGCTTTGTCGTCGTGACAACTCCACGGAGACGCACTCATGTTGAGCTGTATGGTGATCGATTGCCTGCTCTCTAATGTAACCCAAGTTGATCCTACGTGTGAGAGAAAGCCCTTGTTGGAAGATAGAGAGAGAGAGAGAGACTATAACAGCAGAGCTTCAGTGAACTGGACTCTTCGTTGTGTGTACCCATCCTAATCTATCAGTTCATCCTTTACATTTAGTCCTTTGTCTCATTCAGGCCTGTTTCAGGTCAGTTTCAGGTCAGTGAGTGTGCCTGAGATTGTCAGATAGAAAACGAGCATGAAAGAAGAGAAGAAAAGATGGATAGGAAAGGAAGGGGCCAGCGTGCGTGAATCTCACAAACACTCAGCAGTCGGCTCTGATTCTGTATGCTCCAACTATAAACCATAGATTCTGACAGCGTTTGTTTCTCCCCCCTTCATCCTGCACAGCCTAAATCAGGCCTGTTTATGCAGGCGTGCCATCCCCGACTGTACATCCATATGAACAGTAAACATTGCCGGAGCTGGCTGTGTCTCTGCGCTGTCCAAATCTGTTTCTCTACTGCACGGCTCCAGCGTGAAATAAAAAGAACAAAAAAGCCTGGCCCAGATGCCGTCAGAATGTGTTTACACATTTCAAATAATAGCTTTAACCCACAGTAGAGAGCATCAAAAGAAGGCGACAGTGATTTACATTTTTTTATTTTTTTTTTCGTCTTGTACTTGACTTCAAAGTCTACTGCAGAAGAGCTGTATGTGAAAAATACACTCGATGCTGTGACCTTAAACAAGAAGAAACACACTTAACTCAGTGGGAAATGTGTTTGAATTTAACAAGAGGATATATCATTTGATATTAGCCTGACAAGCCAGACCCACATCAAGATGTCGGGTCTGGGAACTCCCCATTGACAGGGCTCAATCCGAGGGGCGGGATAAACGGTTGTCTTTCAAATTCCCTCTGCACGCAATAGGATAGTGCTACAACCAGGCAGAGCAACGAAGAAGGTAGCAGAGCTAGTTGATAGATTAAACTTTTGCCGTATCCGGTCCGCAAAACTCCAAACACATCTTCCTTTTTTTAAGAATGATCTCTGTGCCGTTCTTCTCCAAGTCTTCCAGAAGGCCGCTGTTCCCAGCAGCAGCAGCAGCAGTCATAAGCCCGCCCACCGACTTTATACACGATGTGATTGGCCTGACCAGAGTTTGGTTTTTCCAGCTCGCAAGCCAACGGAGAGTGCCTAGACCCCCCTGGGTGCAAATTACATTTGCTGCCACTAGGATGCGTCTAGATTTCTAGGCTAATTCAATATATAATTTTACCACAAATGTGGACTGTCGTACAGGAAATATCTACCATCCTACATATCACTCTGATCCATGTTTCTAAAGGGACTCGCTTGTGGTATTGTATATTTTATCCTACAAAATAAGTCCTGCAGACCATTTCCCAAATTTTTGATTAACTTCCCCCTTCCAGTCAGCCACTTTCTGTTAATTTTAGCATGGTCTAATAAATCTGCTTACTCATGTTAACATAGTAATACTACAATGTAAAAAACAAAATACACTGTTACAAACAGAAGTCCTGCATTCAAAACCTTTAATGTTAAAGAAAAAGACAAAGTATCAAACATAAAAGTACTCATTATGCAGCAGAATGCCCTCTGTGTTGCATTGCTACATTATTGTTTGATTGATTGATTACTGTGTAAGCAAGTCTTTTCATGTTGTAGCTGGTAAAAGTGAAGGCACTGTTTTATATACTGTTTGGGTGGTTTAATATATAACAATGCATCGTGTTTTATAAACTGATCACACATTTTTTATGTGAATATGTATGTGATATAAAACCTGAATCTGCAAAGTAACTAGCAACTTACAACGGTCAAATACACGTACCGGAGTGAAAAGTTCAATATTTCCCTCTGAAATGTAGTGACGTAGAAGTACCATGACATTGAAATGCTCAGGTAACTAACAAGTACTTGAGCAAATGTATATATTTTTTTTCATTTTACACAGCACGCCAAAAACTGGCAATGGATGTCAAATGGTCAAATTTGTCTTGTTTACCTATTCTTGGATCATTTAGACACATTGAAAACACTTCTAAACTTCTAATACTAAACTTCAGCTATCTTATTGGCACTAATCTAAATATAAAGCGTTCATATAAACCATTTGGTTACACTTTAAGGTCTACATAAGAGTAATGTCATGAACGTGTCATAAACATTATAAACAAGTCATATCCTGGTTCTCCTTCTCCATAAACAACATGAAATCAAGGAGAGGGTTAACTTTTCCTGCTCCAGATTTCCCACCTTGGTCAGAAAACAACAGGGGAGACACTTTGTTTCTCTACTATATGACTCCAGAGTCGCTACTCGCTCCGAAGCTAATCGCCTTCACTCTCTCACTTCTCCCTCGCTCTATCACCCACTCCCACACACACACACACACACACACACGCCGGCTCGACACACACACCAGCGCACAAGTATAAAAATCTGGCCACTTGCGTAGGCTACGGCGAAAGCTCTGCGTGGAGCCTCCGCAGAACTGTAAAACGGCCTTTACGTAGCTACCCTCAAGTAAAGTGTTACCAAACATTTTTGAATGAAGTTGCATTTAGGGAGTGTTTTGGAAACTTGTTGGTTTATTATAGGACTTTTGAGCGTGCAACCTTTTTAATACAAGAAACAAATTCATATCATCCTTTTCATTTTGTCCCTGATTTGTTTTTTTAATGAAAGCTCATGAATAAAATACAAAATGTCAGGCGACTCATCTCCATGCTATCAGGGCAGGTTTGACTTTTTTAATACCATAACTGTGTGTGGATAACCTCGACTTCTACATGAAAACAAAAGGGCAAAACCCCTGCTATGTTTTTCTTTTTTTTTTTCTCACACAGTTTAGGCATATTGATAACCTTTCACTATCTGAGGAAATAAATAAATTTCATAATTATTACTACATTCAATACAAACGGTTTGTCAGGCCTGCAGGACCAGCGGGGGAAAAAATCTTTTTTTCATGTGGCTGACGTGATGTGAATAGAGTGTTGGGCAAATTCCACAAAACATCCCTCTTGGCTTCAGCGGGATTATTATTTTATCTCGGTGCTATTAGGTTGTGTGGGCTCATTCTGGCACCTAAATGGGGCCAACGGGTGCGGAGGGAGCTGACAAACGCATCACCAGTGAGCGGAGAATTGAACCAGGGCTAACTGAGCCACGGAGCTGTGTCTTATGCAGGTCCCCCCCCCTCGATGCCAGGTTTACAGTGAATGGTGCCATTGTGTGTCCCAGAGATCTCTGTGTCCCTCCTAACAGAGAGCCACTGTCTGGAACTAACCAGGGGGTAGGATGAGTCAAGCAACCCCCTAGTCCTCTTCCTGGCAGGCTGCTCCCGTCACACCAGGTTAAATCACTGTGTGCAGGTAGCAGACCTGGCTGCGAGTTGAATGCGTGGTGAATGCAAAAAAGAAAAAAGAGAGACACATGGGAGGAGAGGCGATTTGAGTTGGAATGAAAGGGATGGCATTTTATCGTGCTTCCAGCACAAGAAACGGCTTGTTTTTAATCCGAACCAAACACCCACAGGGAAGGAAAGCGTGTCTTATTAACGGTTATGGAGTTGTATCCTGGATGGCTCAAATGAGGAGCTAAGTGAGTCGCTGCTCATTTGACTCCTGGGTAGAGCTGGGCAATATATCAATATCATATCGAGATCGTGATATGAAACTAGATATTGACTTAGATTTTGGATATTGTAATATGGCATAAGTGTTGTCTTTTCCTGGTTTTAAAGGCTGCATTACAGTAAAGTGATGTCCTTTTCTGAACTTACCAGACTGTTGTAACTGTTCTATTATTTGCCTTTACCCACTTTAGTCATTATATCCACATTACTGATGGTTATTTATCAAAAATCTCATTGTGCGAATATTTCGTGAAAGCACCAATAGTCAACGCTACAATATCGTTGTGGTATCGATATCGAGGTATTTGTTCAAAAATATGGTGATATTTGATTTTCTCCATGTCGCCCAGCCCTACTCCTGGGTTGAACCCTGTGTGACTGCAGATGTGGCGAGACACGAGTTTGACCTGTCTACCAGATGTTGTGGGTTTACATAGAGCGGCCTCTTAACCTTTGTCGCCGTTCGCCCCTTCTCTCTCATCTTCTTGCACATGCTCTTGCACTGACTACTGTGTGTTTCCTCTCCCCCCTCCCCTCTCCCCCCAGGGTACTGGCCGGCTCCCAACCAGTGAGTCCTCTCCTGCCACAGGCTACTTGTCCTGCGTCCAGAAGCCTGAGGCCGTGGTGCACGCCATGAAGGTACTACATTCACGGTGTCATTTTAGATGTTAGGGGAGTTGGGTGGGGTGAGGGGGGGGGGGGGGGACTGTTATTTTTCTGATCACCATTACACTAGTTGAAATCTGGCTTTGCTTCTTCTTTCACCCTAACTGTTGTGTGCTGCTGACTTCAGTGCCACTTTTTTGCTGCGTACCATCTTTCCGTTTAACTGTGTAGGAAGGTGTCGTTCCCATTTTTTTATTACTGCTCACTCTGATTGGTCAGCTCTTTCTCCAGATTCAGAGGTCTGGAACCAGGCCTTAAAATGCTTGAACATTTATTGGTTTTATATATCGTTGGAAAGCCCTAATTGAGCTCTTTCTGCTCCAAAATAAATCCATTTGTGATGATAACAATACTCAGACTCAAGTATCAAACATTTTCAGAGTGAAATGAGTGCATTTGTAAGTGAAAGAAACTGATGTTAGTGGTAAGAAAAAAATCTTTGGAACAGATACTTCTGAAGTTTTGATTTTTGCTCCATACAACATTAATACAACGGCACTTATCATCAGGTGCTGGAGGTCCACGAGAACCTGGACAAGCAGGTTCCTGAGGACTACGAGGACGATCTCAGTGAGAAAGAGAAGGCCATCGTGCGAGAGATGTGCAACGTAAGTGCAACACTTGCCCTGCTACCCTGGCAGTTCTCCCCTTGTGTCCGCGATGTTCCCGTTTGTCCTGTCTGTCTGTCGGGCAGTTATTTTTGTTCTCTTCTAATGGGTGCAAACCGGGTCGAGCTGCTTTCAGTAATGAGGAAGCCTCATCTAGACTCATTTGTTATGGAACGACACTTGCAGCCGTGTCCCGGCCACAGCGCTCCCCCCTTGCTTTCTATCTCTCTATCTCTCCATCTCCCCTCTCCCACTCCCTCGCCCCTGCTCCGAAGCCCGAAAGTAGAGGCTTGTAGTTGAGCTGTCAGAGCAATTAAACTGGAACGGCAGGGAAAAGAACACCCCCGCGCGCCTCAGCCTCACCCTCACCCCTCCATTCTTCCTCTCCTCCTCCTCCTCCTCCTCCTCCTCCTCCTCCCTCCTCCTCTCCCCCTCGTCTTTCACCATCTTTCTCTGCTGGCGCTGAAATGCCCCGGATAAAAGGTCCGCTGATTAGAGAGAAAAAGGAGAGCGGGGCTATCTGGGCCCTGCAGAGGTATGTGACAGGCCAGGAATCTGGGGAGCACTACAATAGTACCTCTGTAATATCACCAGGGTCCCCCGGGGGCCCCCTCTCACTCACTCCACAGAGCAGAAGAGATCCAGAGATAGCTCTGCTAAAGTGTGTGTGCGTGTGTGTGAGAGTGAGTGTGTGTGAGAGTGAGTGTGTGTGAGAGTGAGTGTGAGTGTGTAGTCTTTGCAGCTCAAAGTCAAACTGTGAGCATTTGAAGTTTTTTGACTCTTGAAGAATAAAGTCCCCCCCCCCCCCCCAGCCTTACTCTTTCAGTCTGTGGCTCTATGGGTGCCTGTCTCTGTATGTCCTCTTCCCCTCTACCAACCTGTCTCTCTGCGTCTGTTTGCAGGTGGTGTGGAGAAAGCTGGGCGACGCAGCGGGATCAAAGCTGTCCGTTAGACAGCACCTCTCTGGGAACCAGTTCAAAGGGCCGCTGTAGCATGGCAACCATAAAACGAGATCAGGATTTACAGTACCTACACTCACCTGAAAAACACCTCTTAACTACCTGCGCCTACACGACCCATCATGCCGTGCTCCCCACTGCCTACAGCACCCAGCATTCCTTCAATAACCACTCTCTTAAGACTGGCTAATGGCTACTAAGCGGAACCTGTTAGTTCTGTTACTCACACGCACACCTTTACGTGTACAACATGTTTTCATCTCTTTTAGAGCTCATGAAGCGTTGACAACTGGTAGCTAGTTTTTCACTGATTCGCCACTTTTTCTTCGTGGATGTGGAGGCTTTGAGCTACACAATGATCTCTCTCCGTAAAAGCTATAACACACACACACACACACACACACACACACACACACACACACACACACACACGCACCACCTTTAGTCCTTTAGAGCGTAGCTGCGCTACATCAGGCTAACAATACGACATGGTTTCAAGCACAGACCGGGGCAGAAATCTCCTGACGTGTCGCCGGGATGTGAAGGCCACATTTTTACGGCGGTATCTTCAGATGCGTTTCGATAGTACCTCCTACATAGAGACCCTAGCTCCTGTCACATGTATCGACCCCCCCCCCCAGTGGTCAACGAGTAGAACTAGCATTAGCGTTCTAAAAGTGTTAACTAATGTGAAACCCACTGTGACCTAGCGCCTTTCGCTCATCAAGTCTAAGGATAACAAAAAGTCTAGAGATCACTGTTAAATTGTGTATATTCTGTATAAAACCATAGCACTACTTCATTGTTATTGTTGATTTGACTTTTATCTATTTTGTATTCTAGCGTGGCCATGTGATCAATTATTTAGTTTGAAAAGCACATGACCGGTCCTTAAACAGGGTTTTCTTTTTCTTTTTTTTTTTTTTTTTTCCCCAGAATAATTGATATTATTCCTTCTGTCTGTAACCTCTGAAAATATATCAAGTCCATTCTGAATTAAAACCATCTCCTGGGGCTAATGGTTAGATCATTTTCTCACTTTGTGAAACTAAGTAAAATTGTATGCTGTGTGCATGCTCGACAATCATTTTCTCAGGTTGGGAGGGCTACAGCTTTACCTGTGTGTGTGTGTGTGTGTGTGTGTGTGTGTGTGTGTGTGTGTGTGTGTGTGTGTGTGTGTGTGTGTGTGTGTGTGTGTGTGTGTGTGTGTGTGTGTGTGTGTGTGTGTGTGTGTGTGTGTGTGTGCGTGTGCGGAAGGAGACTGAATGGTTCTCTTGAAGCTGTAGCATCTGCCTGTGAATCCTCTTTTTTTCCTCTACTGAACCCTGGTTACAACTCGGTTGTAGACTGCTGAAGGCATTTGCTGAATCCATACAAAAAGCCTTGTCCCAGTAAAGGCCAAAAACTAAACCCTAAGTTCAGTTTGGATGGCATTCTTGGATTGCTCCTGAATTCTTGTTTATCATTTTATATCTCAGTAGATAAAAAAAGGTTACTTTTCTTAAAGCAACTACAAGGAACTTTTCATTTCGCTTTGGAGCCGTGTGGACAAAAGCGGCGGCGTTTTCTCTGAGCGCCGCCGCCTCGTGTCGCAAAGATGTTAATCTGGCTAGCGCGTGGCGTGCATTCGTTTTGGAAGCGAGTGAAAGAAAGACGCAACTTATTTTGTTTTTCTTTTCTTAAACACAGCTGTTTGCAGGATGCATAGGGATGAGGTAATGTATCTATTTGTGGCTTTGTGAGAATAATAACTTCAGTATGACGATGGTGAAACAAAGTTAACTTAGTTTTGGCCACCAGTGTTTTCAGTTCATAAATGAATGGAAGACCACGCCCTGCAGTGTATTTCATGAATAAAATGGACATATTACATACCTGTCTAACAGGAAGAGGGACAATTTTAGGATTCGGTTTTGAAATCCCGCAGTTCTCTCCAGCTGTTGAACATTGACTCGTGTTTTCACCCGTGCTCTGTCACTGTCCCATTTAGCTTTCTCATTTTTTTTTGTTCTTCGGTCAATTATTCTTTTTGTCTTTCCTGATCCACCCTCAGTATCAGCCATGACCACAAAATATAACTTCTAAACTCCGCCTGGGAAAATGTTAAAGGTCCCATGGCATGAAAATTGTATTAATATGAGTTCCCCCAGCCTGCCTATGGTCCCCCAGTGGCTAGAAATGGCGACAGGTGTAAACCGAGCCCTGGGTATCCTGCTCTGCCTTTGAGAAAATGAAAGCTCAGATGGGCCGATCTGGAATCTTGCTCCTAATGAGGTCATAAGGAGCAAGGTTACCTCCCCTTTCTCTGCTTTGCCCGCCCAGAGAATTTAGCCCGCCCATGAGAGAGAGAGAGACATCATGGCTTTCAAACGAGCAAAGTGGCAGTTGGTCAAGGCCACACCCCCACCCTCCACCTTGCCCCCCCCTCTCTCCTCCTCAATAGCTACAGACACAGAAATGGCACATCCTAAGGAAAGCTCATTGTGGGACTGGCTCTAGTGGCTGTAATTCTGCACCAAGGCTGATATAGAGGCTCAGATACAGTATTAGGGGACCACTAAGGTCTATATAAAAGCATCCAAAGAGCACCATGTCATGGGACCTTTAACATGTTCTTCCGGTCTGCGCGCCGTAAATCGCTTCGTCTAATTTGGCAGTGAATCAGAACCGGGGACAGGCCTTAAAAATAACCCCCGTATTGGCCCGGGAGTTAAGCCCGGGGACAACCCTGATTATAAGACTATCTTTTAAATAAAATCATGTTTTCAGTATCTCTTAGATTAAGTTGTCACATTTGAATTAAATTAAATGTAATTTGTACATTTGTAAATGAACTACTTATGGCATTTACCGTAATTACCATAAAAATTGTTTTTATTGTTAGGCCTGTTTTCTACCACCAATAACCCTATCCAGACAGCGTGGCACAAACTCACAGCTTCAGTTTACATTAAATGGTACGGGTTGGACATAAAAAAAACACGTCTGTTGCATTCGGCTCGGGCTCGGTTACTACTCTGTCCTTCGGCCATAAAAACACTATTGTCACTCCTACTCTCTGGTTCCACCTGCTCCTCCCGTAGAATGTCATCCTTAATGTTAAGTGGCTCGTCTTTTGGCGGCACCTGCTGTTGTGAATGTATATTGACATTTTTCCCCCTGGATATATGTACAGTATATCCAGGGTAAAAAAAAAAAAAAAGTCTTATATTTGAGCCAATACGTTATATAGACATAGCCAATCTTCTCACTGATAATCCTGTTATCCTGTTTGCTTATGTATGTATAGAGGCATCAGTATTAAATGGAGACGATTTCATAACCCATAAAAACCCCTTGTAGCTGCTTTAACTCAGTCCTTCTCTGTGGATTCAGCAGGTGGGTTTATGCAGCGCATGTTTCTTCAAAGTTTAATCTTTTTTTTTCTTTTCTTTCTTAGAATATGAGAGCTAGGTCTTCCTTTTTAGATGTCTCCTGAAAACACTAACATTTAAAAAAACCCGAGTATTTCTTAATGAACAAACGCTGTTTGTCCGAGTATTTATTGCCAGGTGTCCGATAGAGACGGGAGCGCTATCAGTAACTGAACAGTCGTGTTTTAAATTGATCATGTGTACTCAAACTGTAAAGTATGTTTGATGGATAGGTTTAGTGACTGACAGCTCAGGCTCTCCTTATCTCTAGTATTATTTGTTCCAAATTAGAACATTTTCTGAGGCTGCCCGCCGTGCACCTCTGTTCTCTCAAACAATGGCGTCACAAATAAATCCAAGTATGTATTTTTTTTTTTTTTAAAGTGTCCTTTTTTCTAGGAACCGATTTGAAGCCATGATGCAATTTTGAATATAACTTTATAAATGGCATTTGATTTGAAAATGTGCCACATTTTTTTTCTGCATGGTGTTTTGATTTGGGACCCAACTGTCTTTTTTTTTTTTTTTTTTTTTTTTTTTGTTTGTTAGTTAAACAGCTATAGTGTTTTCTTTTGTTGTGCCTAAATGCTAAAACCACAGTACAGAATCCTAGAATCTACAGTGTAAATGTCAATTCCTGTACTAACTAGCATGGCTGTAAGTTCTTTTCATGAATTTCACTGGTAAGATGCATATTTGGCAGGTGAGAAGAAAACTTGGAATATTTAGGCCAATTTTAGAAATATTTGGGAGAAAATAAACAAAGTTGGTTAATGATACTGTGACGTGCTGTTTTTGTTTGATGAAGCAACCCCTTTTAGCAGGCATGTTGTTTAGAGTTAGACTGCCCTCTGTTGGGACAGTACTGGATGTAGTAATACCCAACATCTATGTTTAGAACCGGAGGTCCTTTACATGCTAAAATAATACACCTAACTCAACTAAAAAATAGAATTGTGATTGGATTAGAAAAATAATCATTTACATTTAAGTTAAGGAGGAAAATAAAGCCAAATAGTATTACATGTTGGAGTAATCCTAAGTACATTTACAATAACCCATCAACCTTAGTCAGTGGAACTATAGACTATAAAATAGCTTGTAACACATTAACACCAACTGCAACTGATAGTGCATGAAAAATTGTTAGCAAAAAGTAAAATAAATGGTTGAAAACTGTCTAAAACAGATAAATGTTAGATTAGTTAAATAAAGTTTTTACACACACAAGTTTGGTGTCACTTAGAAACTTCCATTCCCCTCCATTATAGACAGAATACCAGCTGAGATCAGTTGCATTGTTTTTTTAACCAAGGCAGCAGTTTTCAGATGGCTCTCCAATGTTTTCTCAGTTAGCCTTTTAAAATGATATCAGATTAGTAAACAGAATGTGCCTTTGGAACATTGGATGAATGGTTGCTGATAATGGGCAATGTAGATATTGCATTAAAGATCAGCCACCGTGTACATGTATGTATACATGTGTATGTATACATGTGTGTGTGTATATGTATAAGTAATGGACACACAGTTGAAATAATTGGCTATATATACACACACACTTGAAAAAGCTTGTACAGATTAAAGTAATGGATAAAACGGTTGTACGTTGGTTATATGAAAACAATTTTATAATTATATTTAAAAATGTTGG
This sequence comes from Perca flavescens, assembly GCF_004354835.1. Lineage (NCBI taxonomy): Eukaryota > Metazoa > Chordata > Actinopteri > Perciformes > Percidae > Perca > Perca flavescens. Next base: position 11,397,949 of record NC_041348.1, read on the forward strand.
GAACCACTGCTGTAAACAATGAATCTGGTTACAACTTCGAGACCTCCAATGTTTCACCTTATACAGACTGAAAACACACTACTCCGTTCAAAGTAGGAAAAGCAGGTCTTTATTGTCATAAATGCCACTCTGACAAAAAAACCAAAGCTGCGTGCCGGATACAGAAAGGAGAAGCCTGACTCAAGGCACATATGGACTGAAACTCTCAAAACAATATGCCTAAATGAAAAGAACAGATATGTACAAATATACCTTAGTCTGTCCAGTGTTAGACATGGTGCGTTTGATGACAGGGTTCCTATGTGTAATACTGTCTGCTCTGCACAGTCACACAAAACAGGGAGACGGGAATAAGTGTGACAGTACAGTAAAAAAAAATCAACGCTATGGTAGCGGAAATATCTTACAGCATGACCTGTGTTTTCACAGAATAGAAAGTAATGACAAAAAGGATATACAGCACGTTTGAAAGAACTATTTAATAACATGTCAAGTGTGATAGTCCTTTTTTATTTTTGACTACTGCAGGTACAACCATCAAGATTTTATTATGCATTTTTTTCCCCTCTCAGCTAAACAGTGGGAATGTCAAGAAAAGACACTGCAGGGGACACTGGTAGGACTGCAAATTCAGAAAAAAAAAAACAGTCTATATTCAGTCAGTGTGACAGAATATAGAAAAGGAAAGATAAGAGTCCATCTTTGTTCTACTCAAAAAAGGTAAAATTAAAAACACAGAACCTCTCATCACCCCACAAGAAATGAATGAGCATGTGTGACAAAACTAGTTTCAGGGTGCGAATATTTCCAGAACAACAACAAGGACGAGTGGACAGTGTTTGTTACAAGATCCTGGAACTAGAAGCACCATCCTGGACATGGTCAAGCCACTGAGACTGCAGTCTTTCAGTGCCAGTTCAGGTTCTCATAACAACACTGTCCGGAACTTACTTATTTTCATTTTTCAAGTCTATTTGTTGCTAAGCCTTCATTAAGGACCTCATCGACAAACGTCACACTGGAGGTCAACAAGCTCTCCGTCTGCACCAGCCGATTAACACCAGTTCCTGGTTGGTTCTACCGTGTCTCCAGCTGCCGCGCTGCACCCAGTCCCGTTTACCGACCGCCGTTTCAATCTCACCTCATCCACCCGCCGTGATTCATAGGCATGCCGGGCGGAGGGGGCAGGGGCACCTGTGACTGTCCCGGGGGCACGGGGGGCGGAGGGTACCCAGCGGGCAGGCCTATGACTGGAGGGGGTACGTGGCCCGGCGGCATGCGAGGCGGAGGGTAGCTGTTGTAGCCCGGCGGCGGGTACGCCGGCGCCAAGTTGGGGGGCGGGTAGCTGGAAGGAGGGGGGCCCGGAGGCGGCGCCGCAGGCGGCGGGTAGACGTGGTACGGCGGTATCGGGGGTGCGTAGCTGGGCGGCATCGGGGCGTAGGAGGGACCCTCCGTCTTCATCATCGACTGCAGGCTCTGGTAGCCTTCTCCGGACATGTAGGAGCTGGTGGTGGACATGATGTAGTTGGAGGGCGGGGGCGGCGGAGGGCGATGGGGCAGGGGCGGGGCTGATGCGGAGGTGGACCGTGCGGCGGAGGAGGAGCCGTTTCCGGCAGCGGTTCGGCTTCGGTGGGAGGGGCTGGAGCTGGGGCTTTGCGCTCTAGTGAGCGATAGGAAAAGACAAAAGAGAAAACAAAGTGAAGAAAATCTGGCGTCTTTCCTGCAAAAGAAAATCCACAAGGCCCCGCCCCCGTGACATCTAATAACCTCTCCATTCCCAGACTGTGAGAAGACTGCCAGGCTTCAGCCACATAGGTCTCATTATCAGGATCAGGCACTAATCAGATTGGTCTGGCACAGGTTAGGAAACATAATGTCCAGACCAGTTGCTGGTTATGTAAGCAGACTTTCTAAGGGGGGGTCCTGGCTGCTCCTTATGGGCCTATTTGATGGCACACGCACACAGACAGCGGGGGTGTCGAGAGGATGCCAGCACATACCTACACTCTAACACCAACTCTACATCTCTCCGACTCCCTCACGAGTTAAAGACGACGGTAGAAGGTAAACGCTCACTCTTACCTGGGGGAGGCTGCGATGTAGGCAGAGGGGGCATGGGGCTCTCCAGTCTAGGAATCTTTGAGCCAACTTGTTCTGGGAATTAAACAGACCAGTCAATAATGCAAAAAGGTTCTTTTTTTTTTTCCTTCTTTTCTTTTTATAATTCAGTGAATGCATTAATGAACGTCGCTGTAGGCTTGAATATTCATTTAATCCTAAAACCTGCCAGGAAAATACTAATCCCAGCTACTTAGAATCTATCTATCTATCTATCTATCTATCTATCTATCTATCTATCTATCTATCTATCTATCTATCTATCTATCTATCTATCTATCTATCTATCTATCTATGACTTTAATCTAAATTGGCGTCATGGTAATTAACAAACGTTTCCTGGAGGTATTTTAGCGTATTAACAGAAATTCACGAGATATTTTAATGAGCAGCAGAGTTTTGCCTGCGAAAACTCTAAGACCAAAGTCTTACCTGGAGCCTTTGGTTCATCTTTTGGGGATGTCTGGAGAAAGAAAATATACATAAAAACATGAGTGCTCAGTTCCCACTTTAAAAGGAAGGTTATAGGGGTAACTTTCCACTGGCTTTGGTTTTACGCCACAGACTACGCAACTCAAGCACATACTCACATGCGAGCGTTTGAGCGGGCGTGCAGGGCTGCTTCCCTGAGGGGAAGTCTTCTTCGGTGGTGGGGGGAGGAGGGTTGGGGGCTGGTGGTAGTCCCACCGGGGCTGGAGGAACGGGGACCTGCGGAGCAGCTGCCCTCTCCTTCTCCTGTATCTGCTGAGGGATGGGCTTGTTTCCCTGGGAGTACAGATCCAGGATCTGGTGGCAAATGTCTGGGAGAGAAAGAAAGGTTTCTGTTCAGACTAGTCTGAAAGGAGACGAAATAGGGCTGCTCGATTATAGAGAAGAAGAAAAAAAAAAAAAAAAAAAAAATCATAATCACGATTATTTTGGTCAATATTGAATATATATATATATATATATATATATATATATATATATATATATATATATATATATATATATATATATATATATATATATATATATATATATATATACGATTACTCATTGACTTTTGGAAAGGTGTCGCATTTATTGAACATCAAAAAACAGTGAAAAGGCTAAACACATCACAGTGAAAGCACCTAGAGCAGCAACATTTACCTTTTTTAACTTGCACAACGTAACGCGATAATCGTTTTTCATCAATTATTCGGTTATTGTGATCATTGGGAGCTGAAATCGTCATCGCTGTTAACATTTTTGATTGATTGCACAGCCCTAAGATGAAACTAATTCCCCCGTAGGAGAGCCGGGACGCGTCGAGCCTTAACGTACCTTCCAGCAGCTCAACTGGGACGTCCTGGACAAACTGCTCCCACCAGCGGCGGGACGACTGCTTGGCGGTCCACTCCTGGATGTCAAACTTGCAGAGGCGGCCGGCCAGGTACATGACGGCTACCGCAATAATCTCTGGCTCCCACTGCAGAGACAGCATGGTGCACAGGCTGCCCGGGACACAGGCGACACGGTTACAGAGGAGAACAAAAGGGTCCCAACAAGATCAAAGCAACAAACTGTGGCCGTGGCTGGAACTGAGTCGGAGACGTTGTGGTTATGTGGTATGTGTCTTAAACCACTAGGCCACTATGACGCACCCATAGAATTCATTCTTCATGAAAGGAGGGGAAAAAAAAAACACTACAACTACAGAGGAAGTAGTCTGTGATATGAAGACAGCTCACACGCCACCTGCTCACCTGTCATTGACAAAGGTCCACGCCATCTGTAGCACCTTGCACACTTTATTCTTTTCCCCTTTAAAAAGAGAGAGAGAGAAAAAATAAGATGCATAAGCTTTCCGAATATCTATAGCCATAAAGCGTCACCCTGTGTGGATCACACTTCTCCCGTCTCACCTTTGAGTTGCTTGACGTAGCGCAGCAGGAACATGTAAGGGTGCTCCACCTGCAGGTCAAACTTGATGGTCTGGAGTAAAATTCTCTCCAACACCATCACCTCTTCCTGTCAAAATGAAAAACGCAGCCACGTTAACTATCCCAGTTGGGGAGAATTCCTACAGGCACGAGCAGGGTGACTAAGGGCTAACTCACTACCCAGGGCACCAAACTTCCACCTAGAAAAAGGGTTTTCCATTTTTCTACACACTGGAGCATTTACATCCTTACATTTACCATACTTAGTAACTTTAAAAAGGTGCATCACTGCATCCGGTCATCATTTAATAAGTTTATGTTTCGGAGGCTCTGTAGGCGACTGTGGCCTTTTTTTTTTGGATCAAACTATGTACAAACTGTAATGTCTCAAAAACCACAGAGGAGAACCAAAAACTGCACCTTCGGATCATCTCCAAACTGGGCAAACTGCACATCATTCAGTAAGCTGCGAGCTGTTTTGATGATGTCTTTACACTTCTTTGGGGTTTCCTCCACTTTGCCCGCCAGGAAAAGACAGCAAGCACCCGTCACCTGTTAAGACGCACACAAACAAACATTAGTCCCACACACTTAAAAAGGGAGGAGAAACACTAAGGCCAGCTACACACTGGCCGAGTGGCGGGAGCGTGTCAGCTGCGTGGCGTGTCCGTTTTCATTTCGGGTCTCCCATGTTAACAGGTTAGAACTTACACACTCCCTGCGTGACATGCACATCTCAGTAGAGCTCCGATACTGCCTAAAACGCTGGTATCGGGAAGTACTGGAGTTTATGCACCGATCCGATACCACGTAATAAAGCCCTAAAGAAAATCTACGTTAAAGTAGTTTATTTATGTTCTTTTTCCGTTATAACCGACCGTCAAACTGGAGAATAAAAGAAAGTTGTACGACATTCATTGTTTGTTCATGTTTTACAAAGAGTTTAACCTGAGCCAGACAGACAGACAGACAACAAAGATAGAAATAATATCACATCCATACAGGGATAGTAGTATACAGCTGTTATATCACATCCATACAGGGATAGTAGTATACAGTTGTTAAAACATAATAAAATATATGACCCACTGGTATCGGATTGGTACTCGGTATCGGCCGATACGCAAGTTCAGGTATCGGAATCAGGAAGCAAAAAATGGTATCGGACCATCTCTACATCTCAGGCGCAAAAGAAATAGAACCGACGGCTGTTTTTCACGCAACACGCAAGCGTGTTGGAAGCGTTTCCAGGCAAAATAGAATAGGAGAAGATGTTTATATGTTATTTAGACACAAATACATATTAATAAATGACATGTTGATGTTAAGTCTCTAGGTTTTGATATAAATGCAGATATAAATGTAATCAAAAAAAAATTAATCTAATATTGCACCAGTCAATAGCCTGTTTTGCCGTCAATACTGCAGACGTTGTCTTTGCTGTAATCAAATCAGTATATATTTATGTTTAACATGGCATTTCATTTTATCAATGGGAAACATACATGTGTACAGACAAGGCTAGCAGCACCACGTCAGACACGTTTCTGGTGTGTAAAGACATCGAAAAATCCACGCAGCTGACACGCAACAGTAACGCCACGCTCACAGTGTGTAGCCGGCCTAAGGGTAAACCATTCACTGAACTTACATATCTGGGGAACTGCTTAAAGGAGTGAAACATGTAGAAGCGGTGGAAGTATATGATGCCAGTTGCCAGTGTGTCATAGTGTCTGGTAACAGTCAAGGAGATTACAGAAACCATGGACAGTTACTTGCAAGTCAAGTTCATGAGCAGCTATGTTTTAAAAAAAATAAAAATAAAATCAGCCCTGACAAAAGAGGTTTCCCTTTGACTGTGCCGTTATAATCTTAATATACAATAACTCACTGTTGCTTCATGTCTTTACAGCAAAACGTTAACGCAACGCCTGTAAAAGTGAGGAGGAAACAGCCACAGCTTAGCAGGACTTTCTTCAAAAAAAAGGTTCACTGTATTTCATTAGGGACCAACTCAAACAGGGGTCATAGACCTTTTTCACAGCAGACATGTTGACAGGTCATAGTAGGAAAAGCACAGGTCTGTTCAAAACCATTACTGATGGCTGCATTCCACTCAGGAGAGGTCCTGGTATTGACTCACTGAAACAGCTTACTGGGACACTTGATGGAACTGAGCCGTTTCAGCTGTGCTTTTTCCTACTATGACAAGTCAAAATGTCTGCTGTGAAAAAAGGTCCGTTGGGTTATAGTTTAAGCTAGATATTCATTCGTTTTTACGGTGTTCAAATTAATCAAATCAAGGATACAGGCCAAGTCTGGTCCCCACGTCAAAAATGAAGCGGGCTCCTTCTCTCCGATACCGGGCCTCTGTTCCAGGGTCCAGGCCTTCAGACTGAGAGGGGGTGTGGGCTAAATCCTTCTTGTCCCAGTACCAGCATGGCTTGATGTGGTCCAGGATTAGTTGGCCTGAAAAGTTCTCCTTGAATTCCTTCATTGGCTGAGGAGAGGCAACGGTGGATGGACCCGCTGCACCGGACTGCCAGGTTACAACGCATAAAACAAGATGGCAGTTATTAACATCATTAAAAAGCCATTTGTGCTAGAAGACAAGACTAGCAACTTCCCCTGAACACTAGCAGGGCAGGTGTCTTTTGCAGACGGTCAGGCAAGAACACCACGCCATGTTCTCTCTCTCTCTTTCAGAATGTATTGCCAAAAAACGGGGGACAGTAGAAAATCCTGAAACTTGAGCTATAAAACTGATTAAGAATTAAAAAAGCTGTACTTCCAATTAACAGCGACTTCATACAGTGGATGTAAGTTAATTATTGAGGTTAACGTTACTAAGCTAGCTGCAGACAGTCTGAAAGTCCTGAAGTTAGAAGAGCAGAAAGAGAAGACGGATTCTACGGGTAACGATAATGTTTGGCATGACACCATCCCATTCATTCATAAACTAAGGCTATCGATACCCATACATATAACATTAAGTATGTGACATAACTAGCAAATACATTAATATGCATTTCAAAAACAACGAAGAAGAATCCCCCCTAATTAGCATAACGAAGCTGCTTGCTAGCGTTCAATAATACCGAGCTAGCGACAACGGCAACTAAAAGTTGGCTTAGCTAGCTAGCTAGCTAACGTTACCAATAACCACCAATGCGTGGGCTTAAATCGATTGTGTATAGCTAGCTAGGCCAAAAGGTACGCCGGTAAGGTCAGTTAAATACACCGAGACGCTAATATGAGCTAAACTTTGAAATAAAGACAGATGACAGCTAGCGTCAGGCCGACCAAGTCCTACTCTTCGCTAGCAGCCTCAGCTAGCAAAACTTGCTTTGCTCGAGGTCTGCACACCGCTAAGGCTAGGAGCACTGCGCCCAGTCAAAACTAGTTCGAATTAAGATCGATTATCGTCCGTCTGTTCGTAACGAAACACGACTCTTACCTTTAACATGTAGCCGTCGGAGTAAATTACCCAAAACAGACAGGTATGTGAATAATCTGCAGTTATTCACAAGAAATTGGCTAACAAGTGATCCACAACAGTCCCCATTGTAAAGGGCACCGCCATTATGGAGTACGTTAGACACTGTTAGCAGACGTCATTACGCAGGACATCTGATACACGTGGTGTGGTTAAATCAAGTGAGTGGTCCACTACTACTACTGTCTCTGGTTAATCTTCATCCATGTTTACCTCTCCACTGCTGAATTAATTGGTTCAACGCTTATTTATTACTATTACTACTCCTGCTACTGGAAAACCCCAAAAAGATGTGAAAAATGATAAAGTAGTATGATAAAAAAATAAAATGTTACTCTCCATAATATCCACTAGAGGGAGACAATTAATTACTCTTGGATTTGGGCAGCCAGGACTGGATTTTTGACACATGCGGTTTAAGATTCGACCAGAAGACTCACTTAAACAATCAGTAGGCCTACCATGTCTATAAAAAGCATTTTTTCTGAACAAGGCTTCAACGTGCTAATCCCAAACATAAACAACATTTGCACACATTCTATGAATAGTTTAAGATGATATGTTGAATGTTCAATTCATGCTGGATTTTGTCACATAGGCCTACCTGTTTAAAAAGACTATGTGGGTCTGTGTTCAGGCCTCAGGGCTGCATTGCACTCAAATAGTTTGAGCAGGTAGCCATAAAAATCATAGACACGTGCCCTTAAATATATAGAAACATAATTATTTCAGACGTGTAGTGGTGCAAAATGACTTGTGGCAGGATGGAAATAAGAGGGACTGGGATTAGAGATTAGTTAGACCATCATTTGAGAAACCATGTAATGTAAGGTCTTTGTTAAAAGGGAAAAAAGTTTCTGGAGCTTTTGAATACTTATAAATATATCAATGGAAGCCATTTACCTTTGTCTTTTGAGGGTTATAGACTATAAATATATTTTTTTTAAATCTTTATAAATCAAATAAATTCTTTTTTTTTGTCTAATATCATAAGATACACGTTTGTGCCATTCCAAAAATCAGATGAATTTGACTGAGAGTTTAACATGAAAGGGATATCCCAAAACATTGTTTTACGAGTTACTGTTGACATGTTACAGCCAATCTTGACCATGAATTAAACTTTGAGATGACTAAAACAGAAATAATGAAATGCTTTTATCCACATGTCAAGTAGAAAATCATTGTTATCCCAAATATGCACGTAAACTGCAGCTATGAAATGCAGAAAGCCTACTGGAGCAGCACTGTTTGCACAGCAAGGGATCAAATACAGTGCAATAATCTTATAAAAACATTTTTAATTATTGCACTTTATGATATGATCCCTTCACTCACTTCACTCGATATGAACAAGAACTCATCGTCGTCTTTGTTTGCCTCAAATGTTCCGGTGTAAGAGCAGATGACAAGTAACATCTTGTGCCCTTTTCGTTCCCCTCCCAGCCTCACTCCTGAGGACAGCCAGCATTGAATCATTTACTTCGTCCAAATAAGAAGAAATGGAATCTGCATGCATTATATATTCACCCATGCTCGGACAAATCCTCTTAACTGTGGGAGAAATTGTCAGGATGTGTCCTGTAGAAAAGTAAGAGCCTTGTAGTTGTATTGCCCCTAGCAAGGGACCATCTCAATCTGTCACTCAAGTCCACATAAGTCCGCATAACGAACACACGCACACACGCATCAACCACAATAAATCAGCTTATGAATAATATATACTTGTACTTTCTTTATTAATATTAAACATTGCATAATGAAGCACTGACTATAAGCAAATCCCAGAGCAATATTCTTATTACCATGAGCTATCCTGGAGTGGACCTCTCATTGTTTAGGACAGTCCTGTTGTGGTTAAACACATCAAAATGCTGCTTAACCTCAACACTTAATACTTTTTTTTTCATTCTTAAAAACACTATTATGTTCAGTGTAGTTTTTTTTCCCCTCATACATGATGGCCTATTTTAAGATGCAATTTTGGTATTCTTTAGAGAGTTAACGGATGGGAGAAGCATGAAAAATGGAAGATAAAAGGATGTGATGAAGGTTGTGACCCAGAATTATGACCAGTTAAGATGCATGTACTATTGCCCACTGATGTGCAAGAGCTCCCTTAACTTGAACTTTGTCCCTGGGCTCATTTTTATGATTTAACATAAATTATACTGTAAGTACCTGGAATTCTCCTAAAGCCCGAATCATTTTGGGGGAAAAAGGCCTCAAATGTCAACATGTCTCTTGTTACTTGGACAAAACTTTCATTTCAGCATATCCTCGTCTCTTGTGTATGTCTTGCCCTGCGGTGTGTTCAGGTATCTCCGATTCAGCGATGGCACTTACCACACAAGATGCATGTCTCCTTAGAGGCAACACTTTGGACTTAAAACCTTTCCTGTGTCCACAAGCAAGGCGTGTTGCGGTACGTTGGCCCATGTGTGCACCCCAGCTTAAACTGCCTTTGCCCGGAGCCAGCGGATACAAGCTATAATGGATACATTGATGCATTATTGAGAAACCCATGGGTAAGGATCAAGAAGATGCTGGCAGCCAGCAGGGATAGCAAGAGAGTGTGTGAACTCAGGATAATATTTTTCCTTCAACATCCAATGTGTCCGCGACTGCTGTCGCTCTGTCTTGGCCCAATGCAAACGCGAAGACATTTCATGTCATATCCCACACGGAATTTACGTGCTCCAGTCAAAGCAATATGCTTGACAACATGCTGGTCCTATCTGTGAAAGATAGGCGTTGTGCTGTAGTGTTTCCATGTGGAGTCTGCTGAGGTTATGTCTACTTGAGCCAGAGCTGAGATGACATTTCATTTATATAAATAATTACTGTCCTGAAAGTCCCCTAGGCCTGCCCTGAAGCAATCAAACTTCTAATGCTCTTAAAATTGCCCACCATGTTTTATTAATGGCCGACTATGAAATGCATTGCTATAGCCACAAACGTCCCTGCTGATCCACGAGGACAGTGTTAACTTTAAATGGCCTTATTAGGCTTTATGCTTTTATCTAACAACGTATTTTAACCAAATTATAGCACAGAGCAGGTTTGAATTGTATGGTAAGGTAGGGGGGGGGGGAAGAAACTTGAATGTGTTCTTAGCTGAGCTGTAGCCTGTACAAAGCACTTATATGTCCATACACTGATCTAAATGAATACAGTGAATTATGTGCGGAACGATTGGCCATTAGTGCCATTAATTGCCTCTGAGTGAACCTGATCTGCTCTGCAAGGGCTCTCTTAACACTGTGAACTGTAAAACGGCAAATTAAGGAGGCTTCATTCTAAAAATAAGAATAAAGTATCATAAAGCATGTGTTAATGTTTCACCCCCTAAACAGGTTTGTAATGTGCCCTGACTGTGCCAACAGAGGGTACTGTTGCCTCACAACATGTTTAAATTATCCCAACAACAAAGATGCAGCCCACTCTCTAATCCAATGTGAGGAAATGGGTTTTTTATATGTATATTGATAGTGTGATAGTAATGCAGTGTGATAAGATCATTTACACAGCATGGAATGCCACAATAACCTAAACATATTCATTATCTTAATTAAAGGTGACCTTTTGAACCCAGGTTGACCGATATGGTCTATTTAATCTGCTCTATTAGGTGTGGGTGGTCCTGATATTCCAGCTATGGTAAAACAGTTTCCTTCTGGTATTTCAGATGGCATTATATGATGAACTGATAAACTGATGAAAACATACAGGGGAAAGGCACAAAGACAAGGGAAACCCGATAAGACTCTTCATCATGGTCTTTTGGATGCGATGGCCATTAGAGCCGATAAGGTGTAGAGACGGGTGGAAGAGGGAAGTGTGACAGTGCCTTTGAAATGAGTAACGACTAACGAGTGATAATTTCTTTTTTTGTACGGAGCCCATAGCGCTGAGCTCCGGGGAGCCACCGCTAGTTGCCCTCAGTGTCCGCGTGTTGTGTTGTCCGCCGCCTTTACGCGCCTGTGGTGTCTGAAACGTCACGGATGCACATGAACTTGAATCCCCCCCACACACACACACACACACACATCCAAAACACAGGCTGCATATAGTCTGCACACACACAAATGCTTCCATCGTGTGAGTCAACAAGAAGTAGCCTCGACACTGTAGGGGAACTAGGACACATTGGACCTCTGCTTGTTGGACGAGGAGGAGGTGTCTTGTCTGCCCGCCTGCTCTCTCTCTCTCTCTCTCTCTCTCTCTCTCTCTCTCTCTCTCTCTCTCTCTCAATCAACGAGGCTTCTGCCACCAGAGCCAAGAGTTGCCGTTCCGCGCACCGATGCCAAAACGCGCAGGAGGAGTCAGTGCCAAAGGGTCATTTTAGCGCACCACTGCTGAAATGGAAGGACTGTAGGGAATCCTAGAATAAACAGCAGCCATTTGACCCCCCACAGATGATATAATCATATCATTAAAACTGAGAAAAGGGAAAAGGAGCCAAATAAGAGCCATCACCAGCGGAGTGCTCTGTACTTCATCTGACTGTCACCACGGTGTCTGCAGAGGTGGGCAGTCCAGGATTTTTGTTTTAGTTTTTTCTGCAGAAGGTCATTGCCAGACGTACCTGCCTTCATATATCATCATCATCGGCCGCTTTTAGCCAACTGCTTCCTAAAAACTACACTTTGGCTTCCTCAATCCAGGTGTTGCTTCTTCCCGAAGACCCTGCGGGACATTTTGGACAAACTGGTCTTCCATCCTTATTGCGCTCCTGTCCGACTCCTCGCCACCCGAGTCCGAGCGCGCATCAAAGTTGCAGCCGAAGACTGTGAATAGTACAGGGATTAGGAGAGGGAAAGGTTGGTTACCTGCGAGCCAGAGAAGACCGACACCACGGTCCAAGCCGACTCCAAGTGCCGTTCACCGGGCGATGCCAGAGTAAATGCCGGGGCAATGTCCCGCCGCAAGCAGGTGAACCCGCAGCACTTATCGTTGACGCACAGGGAGACAGTTCGGGGTGAGTTTCATTCTCATACCATGATGAAGTATACTGGTTTAAATAATTTCTACTTTGTCATTCTTATTAATTGGTGTTTTTAGGGCAAAATAAAAGTATTTATTTGGATATAAATCCATGCATTGTTTACTTTTTGAAAATGCGCCGAACAAAGCAGCTATTATTACAGACAATAACTGTGGAAATACATTTACCACGCGAGGAAACACTGTACTATACAGTTTTTTTTAACTTACTTATTAGACTGAATTTAAGTAATTGTTTAGGTTGATAATAGTTGTTTTACACCTTTTAAAAACAATTCAGTCATATTTAAAATGCGCCTTTTGCAGCTTTATATGACTACGAGAGGTGATCTTATGACATCTACATTGGGACTGTCTGGCTGTGTGTGTGTGTGTGTGTGTGTGTGTGTGTGTGTGTGTGTGTGTGTGTGTGTGTGTGTGTGTAAGAGAGAGAGAGAGTGTGTGTGTGTGTGTGTGTGTGTGTGTGTGTTTGCATGTGCACACACGTGCGAGCTGCAACATTTCATCACAACACAATTTGGATTTTTTTTTTCCATCATATTGCAACATGTGGCAGTTTGTGTATTAATGTGTACTTTGTTAAACATTTCACTCATTTCAAATTCCAGTTAAGTTCAAGTTATTTCATATGCATTTCATACAGTTATTTGTTTGGGACTTAGCACTATAGGTAGGTAACTTGTATCTTAATTGAAATGTATTTTTTATTTTATTTTTTAAAAAACAAACTCTTTCTCTTCCGCTCTCACTCCATCACACACACATTCTTAACATTATTTTTCTTGACACATAAAGGCCTTTCTACACATTAAGGTAACCTTTTATAGAACATCACAAAAATTGTGAAATTGTGGACATGAATAAAATCCGCTTGCAGTCACACCTAAAAAAGAAAACCCCACACACAAGGCAACGACCATCTGAACTTTTATTAATGCGATATTTCAAAACGGAGGGTCATTACTTATTTTGAAGCTTTTCAGAGCTGGGACCAAAAAGTGTGATTAAATTGCGCAGATTTAATCTGAGGAAAGGATTTTATTTTCTTTTTCTTTTTTTACTTTGTGGGCATATGATTTAAAAAGTCGCATAATCCAATTTCAAATCAATTATATCAATCTAACCTTCATCTCCCAGCGCTCTGCTTTGCCTAAATCCAATTTCATAGAGGCCTAATCTGGGTAATTCATTGCAGAAGTTCATGATGTAATCTTTGGCCAATCTGTTTTGTGTTGAAAAGGGTTAGACGCATTCCGTCCCACCCGACACATTTAGCATTTAGACTAATCATTTACCCCATTCACTTCGCCTCTCTCTCTCTCTCTCTCTCTCTCTCTCTCTCTCTCTCTCTCTCTCTCTCTCTCATATGTCACTGACTCTCCTATTCACTCACAAAAATATTACGGTAATAATTAAAAACAAAACAAACGTATAGAGCAATCTGTTTGCTATAACCAGTGTTTTTTGTTTCCTAATTGAAGAAGCACGGTGCATCCTCAGCAGATTTTAGGCAGGTGACAAATATTGATCCAGCTTGGATATTGATCTGACAGTTTATTCTCTCCGCTGTCACAGTCACTGCCTGTCGGTTCATTAAGGTGGAGACCGAGTTGATCCCCACTCGTTACATTCACGATTATGCACAATTCCTATAACGTAACCACTGTGCAGTTTCACCTCAGGCATGTGTGTGTGTGTCTGATCAACATTTACCTGCATGAATTATGACAACTGATTACAACGCTTTGCATATTTCCATTTGTCTTTAGAGAACTGGTGCAAATTTGGACTAATCGGTTAAATATTTGACTTCTGTGCTTCCACTCATGGGTCACTTTGTTTGAAATCTTTTAATTTTTTTTTGGTGCAAATTAGTTCACCTGCTGTGCACTCAGCAAATTCTTCAAACTGAACCTATTCTGCTGAATGTAGATACTTGCATAATTAGACTGATAATTAGTTGTCACAGATTAGCCTTAAATGTCTTCATTTTCCTTGTCCGAGCTGAAGCTGCGTTCACATGTCTCCAGGGTGCATCTGTTCTTGCCTGAAGCTTCTTTTTTTTCTTTCTTTTTTGGAAATCCTTTTAATCACCGATGATTATGATGATGCAGAGACTTTTAAGTATCAAGCAACAACTTAAGTTGAGATATTTGCGAATGCTGACAAATGTTTGATGTTCAGCGGAGGTCAATGAGAGCGAGTGCAGTGTAGGATGCTGAGACGCTGGGCCACCTGGGCCTGAATCTGGTCCTACCTGTTTTCTTACATGGTACACACCGTCTCCTGCTCGCTGAACTGTGGCTTCAATGATCGGAGAGGCCAAAGTGCAAGATTAAGGAAGGCCCTGCAGGTATTTTTTGTTGTGTGTTTCCTTTTGTGATGATATCATGCAGATCAAATGCCCAAACTTTGAAAAGCAAAACAAAACAAAAAGACATTGCCTCATTATTTCTATGCAGTTTTTCTCTCTCTACGAGAACAATGTGCATCTGTGCTAATGTGTGCACAGATGCACTTGTGTTTGCATAAAACACCTAAGCCATGTTTACCATTGGTACATATCTTAATAATGACACCACATCTGTAGCTGTGATGGACGGAATGGCTTTTAATGCACCTATCACGAAATGGCTGGAGGCTGGGTGTCGCTGTGGGCTGTTCCCATAAGCTGGGTGGGTCTGGGATCACACCTCAGGTCTGAGGATCTGAGGATCGCTGGGGGGGAAATCAAACTATCATTTGATTAAGTCAACATATACTGAGAGCTTCGCGCAAGTATGAACGGCGTTATTGTCAGAGAAATAATTATTGCTTAATATTTTGAACATAACCTGGCCAATAGGTTGGTTCCAGTGGTTGTTCAACATTTCAGCGTCAGCTGTCAAGACCAATCCCAAGGTGTCTTCTCACAAAAGTAATAATTAATCGTTTCTGCAGCGTGCTAAGCGTACATCATCCACATGTCAGATCAGACGTTATTTAGTGAAACTAAACACAGCCTTGTGCCCTGCAGCCAGGAGCATATAGGTCATACTCTACGTGGAAGTACAGAGAACCTGAATATCAGCATATTTCTGGACAGGCTTCTAGTGGAAGACTATGTTCTGGAGATCTACTTGCCAGGCCAGATGTTACGAGGGACTTACAAGAAGTGACTGTTCCTGCAATGAATGTATACAATGTACTAGAATGTGCCAGGCACACACACATAGATGCATATACTGTAAAAAAAAAAAGAAAAAAGAATGCACCCTCAAAATGCATAACCACAAATACAAACTGCATGAATTTCCACACACTAACAAATCACATGTAACAAACTATGTTGCCTTAGTTAAGTTTGACCTTCAGTTTACAGCTCATCCTTTGCTTTATCAAGGCAAACATCCCCTCTAGGCTTTTTTCTAGGCTCCTTTTAGTCCATGATTCAGCTTGGAGTCACATCCATGACAAAGACACCTATGATAGGGATATCCTTCTGAATTACTCATGCATTAAAACGTGGAACGACATGGTGTTTAGTATCACAGGCCTCCCCTGTTCAGAGACTGGTATTTTGTTTCCTAATATCAGAATTATTACAGAGAATTGTTTTCTGGATCCAGCCATGGCAACGCCTCGCGATAACTGTTTACTCTCAGAATTGGCATGCTACTTGTGAGACAGTTAATGTTTTCGTCTTTATTCGCACCATATGGCTGTCAAACGCTGGGGGAGAAACCCACCGTAAGCACTGCACCACCACAGTAAATAGTCACACTCACTGTGGTAACCGGATGATAATCTTACAGGAGAAGACTGGTGAACGACATATGATTTACTGTGAGGCCATTGCAGCTTGTTCTCAGATTTTCTTTCTATATTTCAGTACCATTGGACACATTTAATCAATGTTGCAATGCCATAAATCTTCTTCTTTTCAATTTTTTTTTCTTTGATTATTAGTATATCTCTTTACATTTGTTTGGCAAATTTGATTTATATCCCCAAATGTCATGCCTCATAGCTTGCAAGTCATTTATAGCGATTTAGTGACACAGGCACAGTCAGCTGCAGAGCCGTATTTTGCTCACTTTCAGACTAATAATCTAAGATTTATGATAAGAAATGAGACTGCTGCAGATTAAATGGTGATAAGATAATGAAACACACAGGCCTGGCCTTACCCAACACAAACTGTTGCAGCACTCCTTGGCAATCACAGCCGAGAAAAAGGGATAGGCTAAGCGAGGCCGCTTGTTGTCTTAATTTTTGATTGCAACCATCTGCAACGTTGCTGGTGTCATTTATTTTTGATGACAGCGTGAATCTTACCCCACTTTCCTTATGGGGTTTACACGTGTGTGTGTGTGTGTGTGTGTGTGTGTGTGTGTGTGTGTGTGCGTGCTTTTAGCTGAGTGAATGGAAGGGTGAAAACAAAGAAAGGGAGACAGGTCTGAACCCATACAGTATGGCCGACTGTCATTTGAGTGCCCCTGGCCTATACCAGCAGAACACCGTGTGCAGCTGGTATTGAAATGTTGTGTAAGGTCAGGACTCAAGCCTCAATGGAAAATAGTTTTCTGTTCAACACCGCATAGAAGAATCTCATCAAATTCACTTCGTTAAATAAAAGCAAATGTTTCACATCCAGCAAAATTACATTTCCTCCGTTTTTTTTTTTTTATATTCCACTATGGGCAGAGTAGAACTTGTCGAACCATGTTGGAAATTTTAATTTGCCTTCGCCTTTACCTCAGGCAACAATGAAAGCAACAGAAAGACTCATCGTACATTCGTAAGAACGCATAAGGACGGACCCAATAATTAGGGATTAATGGGATTTTTAAGGGGCATTAAAGTCAGAGGACATTAAAGGAACCCTTGTGTACATGCACCTCGCCATGTTTTACCTACCTAGCTGGTTTTATCTGGTCACCGCTGTGAAAAACACTCACAAGGGCGTCACATTTTCTGTATCATGTATCTATCATGACTGTAAAATTACAATGAAACTCTAGCCCAACATTTTTATATTTGGACGTGGAAAAAAAAAAAAAAAAAGAAGAAGGTGCAAATGAATTCCTCGCCTCTGACAACATTGTAACTTCATTAAGTACTTCTTGGCCGGGCATTTGAATATATTTCTCGACCTTTCACACAACTGGAAATATTGGTGAAAGAGGCCCATTGTCTTCAGCTGTGTCTCCCATCTGGTACACATTGGGCAGCAGCAGCAGCAGCAGCAGCAGCAGCAGCAGCAGCAGCAGCAGTGGAAGTGACTGACTGACTCTCTCCTCATCAAACTGATAGGGGGTGCTCTAAGGCTGCCTGACTTAACTCCCACTTGAAAAGGCAGTAGTAGTCATTGGGTGAATATAGCTGTGTGCATGTGCGTGTATATGTGTGTGTGTGTGTGTGTGTGTGTGTAAGACAGAGAGAGAGAGAGAGAGACCAAGAGAGAAATAAAGTATGTGTGGTATCATGTTAGACAGCTGGGTTTCACTGCTATCATCACGCCTTCTCAACGATGACATGTTTGACAGTGCGTCTGCTATGCTCCCTTACCTATCAAGCATGTTCCTCTCACATAGGAGTTTTTACAGAGCGAATTAGATACCGTCTGTCACGATGATAGGCTACATTAGTGTGTTTCCATCTCGGTGTGTTTGTGTCCACAGTAGATTATTTTTTTTTTTGGGTATTTTTTTATTTTTTTCTCCCCCTCTTCAAGCATTCCATGTTCAGTTCCTTCTTGCCCCTGGTTTTTTCTCACACAGGTGAGCCCGGGGATAGACGGGTGAGCAGGTTTCAGAGAGGGGTGCGGTTTTCATAAGATGTCCGACTAATATTCCAGTGGCATAGTGACATTGCCAACACCTACTAATTTACTGCAGTGTGCCCCCAGGCCATGTTACCTAACCACAGGTTAGAAAACAGGCCTCACTCTATTTGACTCTCGTAGAGAATAAAGTCAAGTTCAGTTGCTCAGTCTGTCTGCCTTTTTTTTTTTTTTTTTTTTTCTTCTCATTTTTAACACATGATGAGGATCTGGCTCTTATGCCA